>NC_089314.1:1802119-2102119 GCF_036669915.1 Pocillopora verrucosa
TGATCATGATTTAGTTTCTGTCGTTAAGTAATTGCTACGAGCACTATGAACAGACATAGATAAAAATCATCATGTGTCTTCGATATACGGAGAAGCTGACCTAGCAATATCAAACTTGTCTTAGAAATCAAAATGAAAGAGAAAAAACTGCTAGATCCTTAAGGACCTTTTTTATTTCTTAGATCGATGAAAGAAACACTCCATCGCAAAAAAGTTACCGACCAGTGGCAAAACAAACATTGAAAGATACAGATGAAGTGTTTTTAAACTTTAAAGCCGAGAAATTTGACCACCATGTACAAACACAACGCTTTACTGTCAGTGAAATCATGAATGGAAATGGCGAAGAGCGATTTGGTGCATATATGAACCAATGGCCAATCAACTTAACTCTAATGAATCTTAAAGCCCTGAGGATAATTTCGCCGTCGACCTCACCATCGTGCCAAAACCAAAGGAAGGTGGTAAATCTAATTAACAAAGGGAAGACATAATATTGAAGATGTTCTCCACAACAAACAATGTGTGTTACCGATTAAAAATTCAGAAGACACCTTTGCCTTGCAAGAGCCATTTGTCTAACAAAAGCCCACTTGCATAAAGACGATGGTGTAGAGGGAAAGCGTTACTATAAGAATCTTGGAAATAATCCGAATGTGCTCACCCGATGCGCCAAATTCATTCACAAGCAAGCTGGTGTGCCCGAAGGCTCTTGTGGGCGTGCCGAATTAGAAAAGTTTCAACAGTACCTGGCGCCCGACCAGTTGAAAGTGATGACCACATGCTATCCATATTGCATTACGTTTCAAGGAAACGTGGAATCGCCAAAGTACATCCCGCCTCCTGTATCAACCAGAGTACGAAAGCGATATGGGTCATTACCATGGATGTACGTCTTACCTCGGATTCCTGGAAAGATCGTATTTTTGTGACACGTGCAACAAAGGCTTTGACCATGACGACTTCCGCAACCACCCATGCGAGGGCCGTCGCTGTAAAGCATGCAAGCAGACCGAATGTGGTACAAAACCTCACGAACCCTCTCTCCACTGCTCAGCCTGCAACCGCCATTTTTACAGTCAGAACTGCCTCGCCTTACACCGCGCAAAAAACATCTGCATGACCCTAGTACGATGCGGTAACTGTTTGCAAACAATTTCAGCCAGACCCCCAACAGCTGCACCGTTGTTACTTTGGAAAATGCTCTAACTGTAAGGAGTACGTGGACCTTAGAGAACACAAATGCTACATTCAACCCATCCCTGAACAAGAAGATTCACCCAAACGGAAAACGAAAGCCAAAATCAAGAAGCATTTAAAAATAAACCCCGAGGCATCCGTGTACGAAGAACCATCCATCTTCGTCTACGCGGACTATGAAGCCATGATCAGCGAGGACGGAACACACCTACCCATTTGCGTCTGCGCTCAAACTTCCGAAAACAACACCTCCTACACGTTTTATGGCGACGATTGCAGTAAACAGTTTCTGGAATTCTTGACGAACCTTACCGAAGATCAGTACAAAGAACCGCGTGAAGTCATCTGCATATTCCATAATTTAAAAGGGTATGATTCCATTTTCATACAGCATCAGCTTGTGATAGAAGGAAGAAAATTCGATTTGATGATTCCTAACGGCACAAAGATGATTTCTCTGGAAGCTGGTAAAATCACATTTAAAGATTCCATGGCTTTTCTTCCCATGGCTCTGTCTGCATTTACCGACACCTTTGGTCTCACCGAGTTGAAAAAAGGCTTCTTCCCACACAAGTTTCATACGCAAGAAAATCGAAGTTATGTGGGTCCGTTACCTGAAGTTTCTTACTATGATCCGGAGGGAATGTCGAGTAAGAAAAAAGAAGAATTCGAAGTGTGGTATAGAGAAGAAGCAGCCAAACAACACCCATTTGATCTCAAAGAAGAACTGCTTGCATACTGTCACTCAGATGTTGCGTTACTGAAAGCTGGATGTCACAAATTCATCCAAGAATTTAAAAGCATCGCCGGTTTCAATCCTATGGAAAAATGCGTTACGATCGCCGCAGCGTGTAACCGTTATTGGAGGAGGAAACATTTACCCTTAGATCTCATAGCAGTAGAACCTTCATCGGGGTGGCGAGGTGCCCGTATGAATCACTCCAAAGCATCTTTGGAATGGTTGATGTGGCAAGAATACAATACCGGAAGTCGAATTCAGCACGCACGTAACGGTGGAGAGTATCGTATCCCTGTTGGCCCTACCTCGTACTTCGTGGATGGTTACGATGCACAGACCCGCACAGTCTACGAATTTTACGGATGCCTCTATCATGGTTGTCGTACCTGTTACACCAATCGCAAACAAATTCCGTTCTGTTCCAATGGGTTGACCGTAGAAGCCTTACGCCAACAGACCAGTCAGAAAATTCAAAAACTCCGCGGTAAAGGGTATCGAGTGGTGGAAATCTGGGGGTGTGAATGGGAGAAAGAGAAGAAAGAAACACCAGCCATTACCGAATTTCTAAAAGATTTGGATATCGTCCCTCCTTTGAACCCAAGAGAAGGTTTTTACGGTGGTAGAACGGGCGCCGCCTGCCTGTACCATAAAGTAAATGAAGAAGAAAGAGAAGAAATCCGCTACATCGACGTAACGTCTGAGTACCCCTACGTAAACAAGTATGGTACGTACCCTGTAGGCCACCCGGACATCTATTTGGAACCAGAGAATCAAGACCCTAGAAGTTACTTTGGCTTGATGACTGTGGACATCACACCACCCGCTGACATGTATAACCCAGTCTTACCTTACCGTCATAAAATTGGAAACTCCTACAAGCTGACCTTCCCGTTATGCCGTAAGTGTGTAGAAATAGAGACACAGAAAGAACACATGCTGGAACGCGACTATCACTGCCCACACAGTGATGAAGAACGAATGTTACGAGGCACCTGGTGTACCCCAGAGATAAATAAAGCGATCGAAAAAGGATACCGACTCGTCCGAATTCATGAAGTATGGGACTTCCCGCAGCGTCGAAAAGGTCTGTTCCAGCCGTACGTGGACACCTGGTTAAAAATTAAGCAAGAGAGCGGTGGCTACCCAAACTGGGTGCGGACCGATACTCAAAAAGAAAAATACATTCATTGCTATGAAGAAAAAGAAGGTATCCGACTCGACCCTACCAAGATCGTCAAGAACCCCGGAAGAAAAGCCACGGCTAAACTCATGCTTAACTCCTTCTGGGGGAAATTTGGCCAACAAAACAATAAATCGAAGACCAAACAATGCACGCAACCCTACGAACTCCTAGATCTGCTTGACGACCCTCTCTTCACCGTGACAGACATCCGTATTCTTAATTCCGAAGTAATAGAAGTATCATACAAACGCGATGAAGAAGATCCTTACAAAGGGAGCAATACTAATATTTTCATCGCAGCATTTACCACCTGTTTGGCCCGCCTTAAATTGTACGAATCGTTGGAGAAGTTGGGTGACCGAGTCTTATATTACGATACAGACTCGGTCATATATACATGGAAACCGGGGCAGACAGAAATCGAGCTTGGCGACTACCTCGGCGACATGACCAACGAGCTTGACAATGGCGACTTTATTGTAGAATTCATCTCCGCAGGTGCGAAGAACTATGGGTATCAAACAAAGAATGGTAAAGTGGTGTGCAAAGTAAAGGGATTCTCGCTGAATGTACGTGGTGCCAAACAGCTAAATTACGACATCATCCGCCAAAATATTTTGGATGAGGTTCTTCACCCGTTAGATGAACAAAGAAAAACGCTGGTAGTCAACCCGACCCACTTTGTCAGAAACCCCACTTTGAAAAAAATCAAGACTGAGACTCAGACTAAGTCGTATCAACTCGTGTTCGACAAGCGAGTTTTAGATCATTCGCACGGTTTTAAGTCTTATCCTTACGGATATTCGCGACTGGATGCACAAGATTTGGAGAACATGGACTTGTTGCTTTTATAAAAACAAAACAAAACAAAAAACATTGACACTCAAAGCGAACATTTTTTAAATTATTTTTTTAATAAAACAAAGTTTTAAAAAAGTTTTCATGACGTGTTTGTTAATTCTTTAAGTAAACGGTTAATTCTTGAATCCCTTGGGTGACCACTTCCATTTCGGTGAGGCGTACTACTTTTCGTAAATTTTCATAATAATCCCTTCATGTTTCTTCGATTTGTTTTTCTTGAGAAATCATGCATAATTTATATTTGCGGCATCGACATGAATACACTCGCGGCATCTTTAGTGTCTACAACTTAACAAAAAACACTACACTGAACGTTTTCTATGTTGTTCAATATTATCAAGCCATTTCTTTGAAAAATAAGTTCTTTCCTCCACGTTACGTATCATTTCTTTTAATTGGAGTTCTTTTTTTTTCTTCCCATGTATGATCCGTTTGCGTTTCTTTCTCTTCTTCTTTTCCTGGGCTTCGGTTTTTGGCGGCGGCGGCTTCAGACAGACAGCCTCTGGCTGCCTCTTTTTGGTTAAACATGTTATCTCACTCGTCTAAAATGCATGGTGACTATAGAAGCGCCGTCTGTAAACTGAGCCAAATTATTATTTTCCGACTCACTCATCTGTGTTTCCACCACATCGATGTGATTCTTACGTAACTTGATGTAATGAATCTGCTTGGGTTCGTAATAATAATTTCCTTCCAAGATTGGTTGGTAGTGTATTTGACGTATAAGATCAGTCGTCTGATCTCCCACGCGTACTGGAGCACAAAGCGAGGAATACATATACAAGGTTCGTGGGTAAGGTAAATTTAAGTAGGTACTTCTCTTAGTATTGATAAAGGTCCAGTTCAGATCGCTAAGAAGAAATCTATGATATTTCTCCGCAAATCGGTCTTTCCATGGGATCTCATATCTGTAATACGCCAAACTGGATGTAGTAAGCCTCCTATCATAACTCCACACCGTACCACGTTTGGTCACTGTGAGATTATGCGCCGGTCGTGATACATTACAATTCTCTTCAATAGGACCACTAACAATACGACGATAAGGAACTGTTGTTTTTTTCGTCCAACCAAACAACTCACACATGTCTCGAGGTAACTCAAAATAGAGACCGTCACGAACTTCTTGATGAGTTATATCAGTCGATTTTACCTTGTCTGCTGTTACAGTAATCGTTTCTTTATCCTCATCCGCAATCACTTCAAATTGTGCGCTGTGTCCTGAAGAAAAATGACTCCCAAACGCCGAGCCCATATTCATAATACATTTTAAACGTTCTTCATCAAACAAGGATTTGAGTAAATCGTGAACTGTCTCGATACGATGTTGTTTGATGTCTCCATACGTGACATTGTAAGTCACTTTATGTTGTATATCCCCAGTGGCTACTTTAATTCGTCCTGTGGTTAGCAAGACATCATCGTCTTTTAATCCTTTGAGGTAACTGGACACCTTAGAATCGTGTGGAAGCGAAATACTACTCAATCCCACTTCCCACTCTCCTTCTAAATCGATGCGTTTGTCTAATCGATTTTTCCAAGAATTGTTTTTGTTGTCTGGAAAATATTTCAGACTCCCATCGTTACTGGGTAACGTCAAGTAAAAAGTATCACCTGACATGATGTGCTCTCGATAACGACAAAACTACAAATGAACCGGAGACACACACTGTGTTGCATTTTCACAAGTTTTATTTCATCATTGTAGAGGCGTTACAATTTTGTTTTAAGTTTAGCTTGCATGATTCGCTTCACAATTTGCTCGGTTAAACTCTTCTTGCCTGGAAACTTATCGATTCCGGCTACCATCTTACGATCTGCAATATGTTTGTCAGCGAGTGATTTAGCTTTACTGTAATCAATATCGTGCTGTTTGGCTAATCTATCAAGACGATTAATTCCTGGATCACCACGTTTTAATCGCTTGGCTAATTTTGTACCTGGACCCATATACTGGTATCCGGGCCAATGAAACTCGACACCTAACTTTGAAATCCATTTCTGAATATCAAATTTTCCTCCTCTCTGTCGTTTCCTTTTAGCCTTAACTAGGACGGTTCTTGCCCCTCCCTTTGCCTTTCTTCGACTTTGGCGTTTCGTCATCCTCAAACACTTGATACGGGTCGTAACCTCTCTTTTCCCAAGGTTCCCAGTTACCAAATTCTTTGAGTCGTTCCAACTCCGTGCGATGCTTTTGCGGTGTGGGAACAGGAAGTTTTCGTTTCGTTTTTTGTATCTTTTGGGATGGAGCTGTGAGAAAAGGAATCTTGGACGTTCCCGGTTTCGCAGGGGTGACGTGTTCGTTCTTGATCCCCACAGGTGTGACAGGTTCCCTCTTGAGTGTCATCTGAGGTACGGCGGCTTGTCCCCTCATATTTATGGATTTAATGAGTTCTTTTAACAATCCCTCTTGCAACCCCTCCATGAGATTACCATCATCGTCTCGAGGTGGAGGTTCTACACCACCGGCGATAGGAATCTGTCTCAATTTGTCAGTAAGCTTGCGTTCTTGCATTAACAATTCTTTTACCACAGGTTCTTTTAAAGCAGCAGGAGTAGATGTATCTTCTAATAACAGTTTTGCTTCGGCGGCCACGCGTGCGGCTTTGTCCAGAAGAGTACTTTCAGTAATTTTTCCCTTGTAATAATCTACCAAAGCTCGAAACTCATCGGGTTTCACCATTAAGAACGTCTCCATAATCGCCACAAGGGTTCCACCACACGCATACGCAACCACCGAAACAGTTGAGTTATTGTGAGTCTACACTCGGTTGAATCCTTATAGTCACTGTCGTCGTCGTCGTAGTTGAATTGCAAATCAAACTTTATACCCGTGTCCACTTCGTTTATACCCTCTTGCACGGTGACAGTCATGATCTCTTGAAACACTGACAGAACGCGTCGTTCATACCACTCCAAAAGCTACCGCCTGTTTGATTCACAAGTAATTGACGCCGCTTTCTTAAAGAGTTCCTCCGTTTACCCAACTCTCTCAACATCACTCTATATTTCTTGAGTTTGGCAACGGTGGGCGGTGATAAAGGTATCTTTTTCTTCAACATGTTCAACGTGAATTCACTGACGGCATTGATTTGATCTTTACTAGCGTGAAGTAATTTTTCCATACGACGCTTTCTATTTTTCTCTTGTAAAATAGATTTTAAAAAATCCACATTTCTCTTGAAACTATTAATCATCGCTTTTTCTTTGTAAGAGCTTCTAGGCCTTTTTTAGCCCCAAACGATGCAGCTCCTCCAAGGGCACTTAAACCCAATGCTTTACCTCCAGCAATGAGGGCTGGAATGAGTGCCGCTAATGGTAGGATACCTCCTTTTTGTCTTCTTTTGGTTAGTCTTCTTTTCACTCTTCTTCTCCTTCGGGTTGTGGGCATACTGCGCTTATAACCAGGCATCTTTCTTATTTATTTCTCTCTGTAACAGCGTACACACCCTTCGTGTCGTAACAAGTGACTTAAAAGTCTCGTAGAATCTCTACTTGCAGGGTGTACGTCAAATAACAAATAACCATAGGGTCTGTCCGTACATGCATTATATATATCCATAACAGGTAGCCACTTGGTCGGGTATATCTGTAGCAGTAAGGTGCGCAACGCCACTTTATCTCTAGGATTTTTAAAGGCAATAATGTATTGCGCATTCCTAGAGATGGTTTTGGCATATTTTCCTTGAGGGAACATGTCTTGGCAGAGATAACACACGGTGACATTCATGTGGTGAGAATATTGTGTGAAAAGATTTAGTATTTCTCTGTCATCTCCTCCCTCCGACATGAGATCATCCAAGACAAGAATACCCCCTCGTTTATCTCCAAACCATGTTGTTAAATCGTCGTGGGTAGGCACTCCTTTAAAAAATTCTATGCCATGGCGTTGCATGTCGTCAAACTTATTTTGCCAGGATCCATAACAGTAATGCACGCGGGTCGGTCTTTGGTCAAAGAGGTCTAAATTTTCCAAAAGTAGGTGATGGAGAAAGGTGGTTTTTCCACAACTTGTAGGGCCCACAATCAAAATATTGGAAGGGGATTTGAACGAAAATCCTGGTTCCACACACTTGAACATGATTGCTAAAAGCGAGTTACACAAAAGTGACACGATTTTATTTCATTCCTTTTATTTTATTAACGATTGAATGATGTCTTCTAACATGTCGCCTACTTTATCATCGTTGCCTACATAATCCTTTTTAGAAAACATGGAAAAAAACTCATCCATACTCTTGCGTCTTGCTTTACACATTAAATAAATGATGGCATAGTTTCCACAACTTGCGGTTTTTACAGATTGTAATGCTCGAGTATTTTTACGCACGTAAGGCCATCGGTTTAACCATACAATGAATGGTGCCAGAAATTCATAGGTGGTTAAATCTAAACCATAACTATCTAAAATTTCACAGCTATCGTGTTCGGTCCACACAGCTATCCAGTGTTCCCCAGGTTTGTCTGCAGGGTGGGTATTGACAATGTAAGCTCTCGGTTTCACACGTTCAGGCGACTCGGGTAGTTCGTCACAGGCTAAAGCACTCACAAAGTACTTGCGGAGTTCTGGATCGCTTTCCGCTAAAGCGTTGAGTTGATTCGTAGTAAGCCACACAAACTCCATCACTAATGCACTTCCATCGTGGTAGCTCCTTTAATGCCATCAATTTCCATAATGCCTTCATATTCAGCATAAACGATCACCGTTTTCTGACTTGCTTGCCCTGCACATTTAATGTGAATGTTGATGAAGCCTTCATTTTTAGGTAGAAGAACCGGGTCATCGTGACTTCCATTGGCCACATTGGAAAACGCAAACAGCGTGCAATTTTTTCCATGACCCCAGTCTTTGAATCGCACCATGTTTCCTGCATTTCTGTACAGACAGCCAGTAGCATCCAGAAATCGGTGATAACCCACCAAGTCTTTTTGACCATTAGCCGTGTTGAGTTCCAAAGTCTCGTATGGGTATTCTTCTCCATTCACAATTTGTTTGATGTATTCCACCCCAAATTTTCCAAAGGCCAAGGGGTCTTCGTTGTATTGACCATTGAATGCAGTAGTTTTCAGAATACCAATGATGACTCTTTGGGGCACCTTTCCATTGAATGGGTTGTTGATTTCTTTAGAAGTGGCCCCATTGTCTAAGGGAAACTGTCTCATCTCGGTACGGATCATGGGATACTTGGTTGGGGTTTTGGTCATCATACTCATCATGCTCATGTAGACGGCTGGGTTTAGGGACACCAGACATAGAAAGAAGGTAAGTTTAATATCCTCCGGGTTGACTCGGACTTCCTCACTGGGTGGATTGGCTTCTCCATTCATGAATAAAGCTGCTGGATTCAGATAAAATTCCAATTCCAAAAGAGTTTTGGGGACGATCCATTTTCCTTGGTGAAACGCGTCTATAAACGGTTTCATTCTCAAGATTCTCCTCTTTCCTCCTGCATAGTAATCTGTTGCATCTGCTCTCTGTCTCTTAATGCTTTCTTGATGATTTATGGAAAGAGCTGTATACGCGTCATCATCCATCTTGACATTTGCAGCGGTGTAGGTTACAGGAGAATCAATTTCGTTCCGCCATCCAGCTGGTTCGAGTATCGTCTCTCCATCATTCCTGTCATAATTAAGGATGGTCTGTATGAAAGCTTTAAGATGGTACATGTCTACTTGTTCGGTGAGTAAGGTACCATTGGCTCTGAAATTGATTTGCTTGAAGAGGGTGTGTGCAATATTGTTGGCTGGTGAAGTCATCACACCCACATTGTTTGCGCGTGCTGTGAGACTGGCATTTTCTGTGGTTTTGAAACCCAAATCCAGTTGGACAAAACTTCTCGAAAGATCGATGAGATCTGATTGTCGTTCCACGTACACTTGGATAGGAGTAATACTAGATGTCTGAGGTGGTATTTTGACATATCGGTACTTTACCGTAGAAAGATCTGTAGGTGGTATTCTAAAGAGATCTAGACTTGAATTCTGCTCTGCCCCTTTGATAGACATGGTGATGTGTCTGTTTCAACGTCTTCTGCGTTTATGCACACGTTGTCGTGTTCCTATTTTCTTTATACGACTTGTGAGAAATCCTCCTCGTTGCTGTTGTTTTCTTCTTCTCCCTTTATACCTTTTTAAGATGGAAGACACAGGATCTGTCGGTGATGTTGTGCCTACACCAATGATAGGATCACTTTGACGTACGGTGCTGATGCGGACCATGTTTTATTCTCCAAAAATATCGTTCAACCTCTTGGCAACTTTTCTCTTCAATTCGTTCTTGAGCGCTTGGGAAGCCCCTCTCTTTATACCTCGCGGCACTTCTGATAACGAACGCTTTTTGACACTGCTTTTAAGGCCTCCTGTTACACCTTTCAAAAAATCTTTAGCCATGTCTTTGACTCCGGCACCTATTTGAGGATCACCCCAGGATCCGATAAAAGGTGGTGGGGCATAAGGTGAGGGGGTCTGCCAGCGCATGAGACCACCACCTCCTTGTTCATTTGGCACATACACTTTAAAGCGTCTCAAACTTCCTCCTCTCATGATGCGATCACCACAAACACACAATTCACTTTAAATCTTTTTTATTAATCCAACTGTTATATTTGCTAGGGTACCCTTTCCACTTGACAAACAATTTATCCTTTTGTCTCTTTAATACTTTTTCCACTCGAAAATAAGTCGCTTCATCTACATGTACTTTTTGCAAATCCCACACATAAAATGTGCCTTGTAAGGGCGTGTCATCCAATTCTTGCACTTTATAGGTCGTTACCATTCCGGGTACGACTTTACGAACTTGAAACACTTCTTCCGTCCATCCTGGTAGATACCCTTTCTTAAACGGTCTAAATTGTTTATTCAATCGGACTTTATCGCCTACTTTAAATGCAGGCTTTTTTTCTTTCTTAGTCTGATATTTCCCATACAAATTGTTCCACACTTCTTTGGCATTGAATGTGGTGACTTTAGCTGGTGTGGTTTTAATACTCCTGTGATAGGTGCGATTGTATTGATTGACAAGTTTGGGCAATATGTCTACATATTTGAGTGTGTTGGCAGCCGTGAAATAGCGATACAATTTCGATTTAAGGGTTCTATTAAATCGTTCGACGATACTGGCTTTGGCATCTCCATGAGTAGAAAAGTGATGAATCTCCTGTGTTTTCATCAATGATTGAAAGGTCTGATTGTAAAATTCTTTGCCTGCATCTGTCTGTAACGTCTGAGGTTTCCTTCCTTTGGCTTCCTTGAGTATTTTTGCAAACGCATCCGTCACATCTTTTCCTGTTTTCTTTTTAATCGGCCGGGCCCACGCGTATTTGGAAAAGGCATCGATCACGACCAATACGTATCGGTATCCCTTGTTCTGTTTGGATAGGGTCTGTACTTCGATCAAATCTGCTACCCATTGTTGATCAATGTCGAACACCACCACAGGTAAAAATTCTCCTCGTCGACGTCTGGGTTTGTGAAGCGTGTACGCCAATTTTTTCTCTAATTCTTTTTTACCTTGAGCAATAGAGATCTTTTGAGCTTTGGCATACGGTGCCACACCACCCAAACTACCGACGACACCGGGTTCGTCATACAAGTCGTCCTTGACATCTTTCTTAATGTTCTTAACCATGATAAATGACACCAAAGTTTGAAACAATGATAGGTGACCCAATACTTATGAAGGTACTGCGTATACAATTGATTCCACGTCTTATATGTATACTTCCCATCATAGTATCTCATAAACGTCATCAAATGAAAGATACGGTCGTGTAGTGGATGTAGGTGTGGTTTCACGACAAATTTAAACACCTCAACTTCCATGTCTTCGGGAACCCAATGGTAAGGGATTTTATGCGGCTCATCCTCTTCGAAGACGATATGTGGGATGCGATCACAAAGCCACGACACCACTCGATAATGCAAGTAGCATAGCCATTGACTCCACGAGGTAAGCATGATGAACTGGTGATTTTTTTTCATCGCCGACCCTTTTTATAATGCTTGACATTATCCATAATGCCTGTTAAAGCCTGTTTTCCCAGAAGTTTACCAAGTGTTCCAAAACCTGGTGCAGGACCCGATAACAACATACTTGCTGCGTAAGCTAATTTATCGGTAAGAGAGGGACCTCTACGAAGAATTTTCTTAACCCTACTCACAGAAGCACCCCCACGTTGATTGCGTTTTCTTCTTTTAATCAGTGACCGTCTTACACGCCTCATGATTGACACAGACAAATGACACAGTGTTTTCGGTGATACAACTTTTATTTATTTATCCATATTATCTTCTAAAAACTGTACATGATGATTAATACATTCTAAGTCTTTATCCGACAATCCTAAGCGTCTAGCTAATTTTCTAAACTTAGGCATACCGATCAACCAAGCGATTTCAACATGATCGTCCATAGACAATGTATCTAGCTTTGTGTTTCTACCCATCAACCGTGCGATTTCAAGATGGTCTGTACTTATCCCATCTACAAAAAACTAACAAAACTTGGAATTACAACTAAAAAACATGTGTATTTTTACATCTGGTGAAAGAAAAGTTTGAATGAACACTATGCCTAAAAAATTAATACATTTGACTCTTATTACTTTCTTTGAGGTAAAGGAAAAAGGGCTTCTAATAAATCAGCAAATGTCATCTTGACATCTAGTCCTGAAATGAATCATTCACATCCATCCGTAAGAATTTGCACTGACCTCTTGTTGGGTTTAAATCGCCACCAGGTAAAAAGATCACAGTTATGTCGACTGCATCGCAAATACATTTTGCCATAATTTGTTTCTGATTGAGTCAAAGACAATGTGGGAGTCATTCCACATTCGCACACCATCTTGTCGATTCTGTCCAGGGTGAACCAGGGGTGACCCTGTCTTTGACATTCATAGTAATAACGGTTGTAATCACTGAGATTACAAAATACTGGGCAACGGGCGGACGAGCAACGTAGGAATACATCGTCACAATCTTCTTTTTTAGATTTCAATACGTCCATCATGGTCTGGTGAATCGGACATGGATAACTGACTTCCACACTGTCCAACAATTCTTGCAGAGAAGAATAATGAAACGTACCTGTACCTTCTACGCCAGGTACGATTTCTCCTTCTTCCATTACTTCAGTCTTCTCCAGGGTTGATGGGTCATTCTGAACACTTTCCACCAGCTGGTTCAACTCTTTCAGGGGAGATGTTTGCTTAGATGACTTGACTTCTGGTTTCATATAATCCACCTCGAACTTGGGTAGTTTCACATCTTTAGCAACAAAGTCTGGGTTCTTCATAGGCAGTGCATCTATAACGAGACTACCTTTCAACTTGTTCTTAGCCCATTCTTTCTTATTCTTCAAAGTCTCTTTCTTGGCATAAGGGTGAACCCTCTTTGATGTCTTCTTAGTCTTGTTATCTTCCATCTTGCTTTCTTGATGCTTGCTTTACACTCTGGGAGTAAGAAATGTGATTTGACTGCTACAACGACTCCACTTTTATAAGGAAAATATATGATCTTGATTGACAGGTCCCTCTTGGGAGATTGGGCAAGTTTGGGCTGAATCTTTTAGACTTACATTTCGTAATCTTTTTGTATTCTCTTCCATACGTTTCTCTACATACGCTTTTCTTATGTTCCTAATCTTGACATTCCATGCCGCTTCTTCCATAATTTCTTTATATTTGATACACGATTTACATGTTTTGCATGCACACGTAAAATCGTAGGGATATTGAAAAACAGGCATGTTTATGACTCCATCTACTTACGACTTCACTTTAAATAATAAATCCTAACCCCTAGAGATTCGGACAGTCTTAAGCAATACTAGACAACTCTTGAGCAAGTCCTAAGTTTAGACCGTATGTTCTCTTGGGATTTAGCTTGGGTGGGCAAGTCTGGGCAGATGACGTCACACGTAACATTTTGTGACGTCTTACACCACATAAGTACCAGCCATAGGACATTTCGTGACATTCATACCACATAGGGACTGGCTTTAAAGCATTGCGCATGCGTACATTTTTAATCAGAAGAGTGCACATGCGCATCACACAAATAGGTATCCCACATGGATGAATTTTACGCTACCGTTCCATATATAAATCAAACCGACCCTTATCTCTATTAACAAAGATGGCCGACATGGACACTCGCTCATTAAATAATCAATTTTTACCCTCGTGTACCTACACGTCATGAATATAATTATCTAATAACCCTAACACGTGTACCTACATGGCATGAATAAATTATTACTCAAACTCGGACCCAGGCCGCGCGGGAATTGCTAGTCAGACGCGCTATACTACTGACGCGAGCAAAAATATTTGATGGATTATGGGTTCTCCCATTGACATCGACGAGTGTATTCTTTTGTTAGAGAGGTTAAGCGTTGGACCTCAAAGTAAACGAAAAACATTGAATCCCTTGCTTCTTGTTTGCACCTGTTTTAAGCCTGAAGTGAAAATATTTGCATAACTGATCTTTACAGTATGCCTCCTGCGTGTGACATGAGGTTAGTAATGGCTCAGCTTACCACAGAGTCTCTGTGATTCAGGGGTAGAGCGTTGGAACTTTAATTTTTAATTCATCATGAGGTCTCCATTTTTTTCTTTGTTACACATTCGAGGCAGGAAGGAAAACATCTTTCTTTGTTTCAATATTTTTATTATTCGCGAATCAGAAATTACTTTGCTGCTTTACATGACTTCAGTTCTGATATAGGAAGAGAATCAAATCAGAGCTACTTTTCGCCTTATGCAATAGCCGTAAACTCTGATGCCTGGTGACTATTCGAAAAGGAAGATGTTTCTTTAAGCGATTCAAGTTTGATCTTAACAATATTGGCTGCCTTTTTGAAAAAGTCTACCACATGCGCTATTTAAAAAGAAATCATGGAAAACTACACAACACTGCTGAGATTCTGAAAATATTACATGTAAATATAACTAATAATTATAACTATAATTGAGGTCTGACGGAGAGAGTACCGTGACTGTTCAAGTTATCTTTTAAATGGTTAATCAACAGTCTTCATGAGTTCTAGATGAGTCCATAACACTCCAGTGGTCCAAGCGTGTGATATCCTGATTCATTGTAACGCACAACATGACCGGTATCTCCAAATCTCATTTGAATCACGGGAAGCTTGAACTTGTCTGTTAGTAAACCGCTGTCCTCTCGCCAATTCATATCGTTCTTATCGCAGTTGCAGCCGTAACTGCTGTCCGCGCACGTGTCTGTCAAACCGCATGCACATTTAAAGGGAACAGAGTTGACTCCACCCCAGTACTTCATCTTCTCGTCATCACGCGATACCCACCAGCCGAACATGTTACCATTGAGAAGGAGCATTGAATGATAGCACTCGTATTTAATAAACTGCTCACAGTGAGAAGATGAAGCTGTTAAGCTTGCTAGCTGAATTAGACTGGTTTCATCATAAGTAACATCACGCCAATAACTACCAGGGGCTTCAAACCCAGCCACCAGTGTTCTGTTTTCACTGTCGTGACTGATAACTGTCACTCCTATCCCGCCCTTGTCAGTCATGTCACAGAAGACTTTAAATGGTTTCACCCCGCCCTCTCCATCAGGGTCGATGACATAAGAGCCATTTTTAGCCTCAGGATTGCAGTATTTGATGTCACTGCAAGTTCGATTTCCTGAAAAACAAATAACAAAGCAACAAAGAACACAATAAATTTAGAAATAAAAGATTTCATTTATCTTAATATAAAGTGCCTGACATGTACACGAAATTTATTTTCTCTTTACGGGAAATATACTTGGGGAATGTTTATCGGGGAAAAGAAGTACAATAGACCGATTTAAATTGATTTATAGGCAAAAGTTGAAAAGATGTAAACCATATACATACAAGAATAGTAGTTTATGACAGTATGTGACTCTTCCAGTTCTACCACATGCAACAGTAAAAGACTAAATTCAATACCTTCACATTTGTAGCGTTTGCAGTGAGTTCCGCAAAATACAGGCTTACATTCACAATGATAGGAGTTCCTTTCATATTCAGGAACACAGACACCTCCGTTCTTACAAGGAGCGCTTTCACATGGAGACTAGAAACAAAGTGAACATTCCATGAATCCTCCAGTTTCTATTTTAAGAAATACGAATAGTGTTAAGCACCAAATATATGAAGAGATCTTACCAACGGACTGCAGTGATGGAAGGTAGCATTTGCATGAACCTTTTCAGCCTCTCTGTACTTGTCTGTGGCCAATAACTCACACAGATAAAGACCTTTGGAGTCAGGATACACTGCTATGTTGAACGAATAGCACTTTGGTTCACCGACACAAAGGAAAGTGCAGTCCAACTTATCTTCCACCATGGACGATGTAAGTTTCTCTTCCCATAAGAAATAGAAAGGGTCGCACTTGAATTTACCAAACGAAGCACGGCCTGTTGGATATCGATAGAGAGCGCTGTTTTGTGTGGCAAACAACAATCCTAACAAAGAAGGAAAAAACAACAAGAGTGGCAGAAGCAGCATGACAGTAGCCGATGAACTCTCACCACGGGAATGAGCTGATGTATGACACCGAAGACTTATATGCAAATGAAAAACAGGTCCTTTATAATTGCCTGTCGGTAATTAAGAATTAGTAGCCACATCTATGAAGCAGGTGCCATGGGTGGGATACACTTCTACTATAGGGGAAGTAGAGGTGGGACAGTAAGTTTTAAAAAGTCATCTTAAATAAAACTCTCCTTGACAAACCTGCATGATATTTTTTAGCTTTTTTTTTTTTAACAAGAATTGCTTTCAAACTGTTTTTTTTTCTATTGAGGGGACGATGTCAATTAATACCTTCTATACAACGGGTTTCAAAAGTTTTAAATATTCATTTCAATATCTATTAACTCTGACCATGCTAATGATTTATTATATGGGTTTGAACCAATCTTTTCTTAATTTTAAAGGGATTTTTGGTACTCTGCTCCCTACTCTACAACAAACTTGAAAATAAGTTTCTACTTACTCCTTCACATGTCCCTGTTAGCAGGTTTGCTTTAGGAAGTTATGTTTTGGCTCGCACCAGGATAACAATAAATGAAATAAATTGAGATCATAAATTGGCACCGACCACAAGTTTCTTCTTTTTAGGCGGAGCAGCTGTTTATTTAATATTTTATTATTTTTATCATGCCAAGACACTTTTCTCTTAGGAAGCGTTTTTTACAAGAATTGCTTTCAAACTGTTTTTTTCTTTTTTACTGAGGAAACGATGTCTATTGATGCCTTCTATACAAATAGGTTTAAATACTATTAACTATTCATATTTCTGTAATAACTTGGTACCAACTACAAGAAGCTAAAGTTGTTTTCCTCTTAAATTCATCTACGTCATGTCTGTCTGACATGTGAAGATCGGAAAACGCGCGAGCCTCGATAATGTATTTTATTTGCAAAAAAAGTCAGTCGTTTCATCTCTGTTTATTAGCATTTTCAATTAAACACTATACTGTTTTTAAATATAAACATTGCAGAGTTACTCATAAAAATATTTCCGGTAAAAGTTTCAAAAAAGATATCCAAATAAGTAAACTTACATTTGCGAAGGTTGTTTATCGAACATGTTACAGAACTAGCCAAGAATAACATTTCACTTAAGAGAAATGGTCAGATGACTCGCTTAGGATAACTTCAGGTGCACTTTGAAAAAAGCCTGCAAACAGCGTTGAATTACACCTGTTCTGCTCGACTGGAATAAAAATATATTCTCCGCCTTATGTAGGCCTGAGATGCAAAACAACGGTCTGTTAGTGCACTATAATAACAGCAAAAGACACCTTGTCGGCAGGAAATACATTGGAGAGAACGAACAATGGGGGTTTTACCAGCGATAGCTGTTTAGAAGGATACCAATCAGGAACCGAAAAAATTATTTAACTTCAGTCAATATACCAAAAGATCGTCGGAAGATCTTTGCAACCTCTGGTATTATTTAATTGCGCTTAAACTTGTTTAAGCGTCAAAATGCGGAATGCCTCCGGCTTGCAGAAACACTAATTAATTCAATCCACTGTTATACAATAAAGGAGAAGGCGTCATGACTTTGGCGAATATTCAGATATTTTGACACGTTGTGTATCATGTTTAGAAAAGTTGATGCTATGATATTATATTTTTATGCCTTTCTTTTATCTCTCATTCCGAATGCGCTTTATATTTGAAATTAAGTTAATCGAGAGGAGAAACTGTATAAACTGAAAAAAAAATGCAATTTTTATTTGAACACCTAAGTAAATATCGTCGCCAAAAAATGTATGGTTAGTTCAACAGAATACTCTCGTAAATCAATAGGCTTAGACTTTTTGCTCAACAGTTTATGCAAAGCGCTATATTGAAACAAAACGGTGGCAGCAACATGCACTTTGTTGCTTCGTTATCAATATATATTCAAACTTCACCGGAAATGATCATAAAGTAAAAAGATATCGAGGAAACTTTATTTACATGATGGCTTAAAAGAATCATGATTTCCCTGTGATCGTATTTTCTGATCATTTCATTGCTTTGCGTCGCCAGATTCTGATGAATTAAAACAGGACCGACTTCAAGGGTATTTCAGAGCATTTTATGAGTGAATAAAGGGGTAAGTTTCTAAAGAAACTGTGGTGCTGCGTAGGTGGGAGAGTATAGCAGGTAATTTAGTATTAACAACTGTGTTGAAAACGTACATTAGCCACCGTAAAGAGTAAAAAAGCTGACTTTTCGAGCGTTAGCCCTTCGTCAGAGCGATTGACGAAGGGCTAACGCTCGAAACATCAGCTTTTTTACTCTTAACGGTGGCTAATTTACGTTCTCAACCCAGTTGTTAACACTAAATTACCATTTAAAGAGTGGGCCATTAGTTGAAGAATAAAACGATTGATAACGTTTTTAGGCTCCATGGGTAGGGGGAGAGAAGGCGACAGTGAGTGTTAATATAATTTATCCTGAAAGGGACTGTAATGGTCACACAACTTTAAATCCTTAACATAATACATAACATTTTGTTGTTTAGTGGTATTGAGAATTCGCGTGCATATATTAAAATGTAGAAGGCGCCGACGAGAGGTCATCAAGGTCTGTCCGATGAAATGTCTCAGACAAATAATTTAATCACTTGCAAAATTCAAACAGAGGGAAAAAGAAAAATTGTAACAAAGATGAATATCTACTTTAGGCTTCGAATTCAAGTGCTAATACTACTCTTACAATCATTTTCAGATTTAGCATATTTTATTGGACCCCAAAAGGGGTGAAAGTTTGCAACTATAAAGTCTTTTGAATCTTTAATTTAAGATTTTCTTAGCAGACAAACTTCCAGCTTGGTCGTCTCCCCTTTGCTTTGGTTAACAAATTGTGTCATCATGAAAATTACATCAAAGATGTATTTCGACGAATTAGAAGCATGTATGAGTTTTGTAAAACGATGGCAGATTTTTCACCGCAGGCAACAGCTTTAGAAGTGTACTAGGAAGCCATGACTTGATCCATTTTGCGGGACTTCCATCCAACCCCATACAATGGTTTGTAACTGTTAAACATGATCACAAATTAGATTGTTAACTTGCATAAGAACACAACACAATGACTTGGCTGGGTGTTGAGAAGCCTGGACTATCACCTGGTCTCCTGTGCCCTGTTTCAACCACATTGTTAGTACCAGTCTTTTAGCTGGTAACAATATTCATGCAGGCTGGTGATGGTTTAGGTGGTTATTCAGTCTTTGCTTCATAGGTATGAAGCTGTAATCCTGAGTTGCGATACCACGCAACCCATTTCCTAGAAGATGTCAGTCAAAATTGAGGACTGGCCTAAAGAGAAGCAGGTCTTGCTAAGAAGTATTAAAGAAAAGGAGGAAAGGTTAAAAGACTTTGAGAAGGTTAGAGGCAAAAAAAAAACAGTAAGTGACAGCAAAACACACAATAAGCTAATGTGCAAGAGGACATTTGGTAATTCATGAAGGGAAAAAATATCAGCATCAATATAAATTAAACCAAAACCATAGAAATCACAGCAACAAATTTGAGTGGAAGAAATTTCAATAGGAGCCAACATGAGCATAAAGAAAAAAAAGCAAACTGTGTGAAGGGCAGAAAAACATGAGTAACCAAGTTGTGATTGTTTTTAGTTTTGGATCCAATTTGATGTTTGTGGTGTGCAAGCTCCCTGGAGCAATCAAAGACTGTTGTAAAGCAAAAACAAAGAACGTATAATTTCCCTAAATTGCGTATTGGCTATTAACTGGTCATTGAGGTGAATGTAAAATCTTGTTATTTTTGCAGAGGTTCCTTCCCACCATGATAGAAGATGAACGACTAATTTTGAGGGTAAAAAAAATGCATATACATTTAGCTGTTAGATCTTTTTATGTCATTTGTATTATTTGTAAAGATGGTGGGTTTCATTGAGATGGTTTGATTGATTTTCTCAGTCATGTCTTCTCCCTGTTGCAGTTTGCTTTAAAATAGATTAGTTGTTTTAACTCTTCAGTACAAACATTTACATGACCTTATATTTGTAACTTTATAAAGGAAAAGGAACTTGAAAAAGATGTTGATGGTGTGAAATCCAAGGTAAAAAGATGTACCTAATTTTAATCAATTAGCTTGAGTTTGTATTGAGTGGTACTGGTACTGTAAGTTATGCTTGTATGAATGGTCATTTTTCTGTGTCCCCTTCCCCTCCCCCCTCCCCCCTCCTTGATACACTTGTGGTCTCCATGCTCAAGTAATTTATCATTTAATTGTTAAAATTCCATATTAATTTTTTTCTCTGTTGCAAGAGATGGTTAATTGTATTTTTTCTTCTGTTTGTATGGTGCCATTAGATTGCCACTTGCAAGCAAGAAATAGAAGTTTTGAAGTTGCGGAAGCAACTGAAGGTTAGTTACTCTGACTATATATAGAGGGCATTTTGATTGAGTATTATAAAATGGAAATAGATGATCAGAATAAGCTAATGAACACTTGGAGTAAAAACAAGAAAAATTCTTGAGCTATCAGAAAATATGACTGTTAGAGGACTTTCTCTGTCAGTGACAACTGATCCCCCTCCCTCCCACCCCCCCCCCGAGAAGCATGTGATTCCAAAATCTTCCAACCCCTTAACCCCCCCTCCACCCCTCCACCCCCCGCACCCCCTTCACCCCTTCCCCCCATTAGGTGGTAATGAATAAGGATGAACTTCCCCAAGGCAAATTGAGGAACTGGAATTTGCTCCATTTATGAAACAAAGATAATGATATGTCTGATTTGTCAAGCAAAGGGTCTTTTTGAGGACGAGTAGTTTCAGAGTCAATCCAGAGTCTAGCATTCCTGAAGCTTTTTTTCACAACAACAGAAAAAAAGTTTCCAAACAAGGAGTTTGAACTTTTTATCACTTAATTCAATGAAAAAAAACATTCCTTTAAATTTAAAGCACCTGAAAATTCCTGTGGCAAGCCTTAACCACTTCTGTCAGTAATTAAAAGTTTTCAGGACTTGGTATGAACTTCTTGCCCTTTGATGTGACTTGTCTATTCTGTCTTTCCTTTTTACTTGGCAGGAACTTGAAGAAGAAAATGAAAGTCTAAGCTCAATACCGTAATTAAGTGAATAAAATTAGCTACTCAGTTTAACTTTCAATTTTGTGGTAACGAGTAAATAAACAATAGCCTCCATTTGGCACAAAAATATGCACGGATATTTGTCCGCACATATTATCTGTCCCGAAATGTGAACAGTTTACCGATAGCGAAGCTCGAGGAAAATGGTGAACTACGAGGAACAGATTGTTTGTTGTTTGTTTGTTGTTGTGAAGAGCATAATTTTGCGTCAAATGGAGCAACGCCCAAGAAAAATATTTACGAATAGCTAATTGTTTCCTGCGTGGGATAGGTACTTTTCATTGTCCTCTGGTACAACTTTATAAAAAAAATAAACATGTTCATTCCTCTGTAACAAGAAAAACCCCCTCTCATCTTGAATTAAATTTTGAACCAATAGTTTTATCGCTGTGGATGTGAGGTTTGAAATTTGGAGAACATCACTCGGGGTATATTTGGTAAATAAACCCCTCCAGGCGGCTGGTATGTAGGCTAGTAATGTTTGCGGCTGAAAAATTGTCTAATGGACGAATATGAGGCCGAGAAGCGAAGCTTCGAGGGAAAATGTGAAATTCTGGGGAGAATCTCTTGACCGTGGACATTATCAGCTTGCAGCCAACGTACCAGCAAGCCAAAAGAGGCTGTATGTATTTTCTAACCCTCTCATTAATTATCGTAACGCGCGTTGACAGCAAATTTTTTGACTTTGTTGTAATTTTTGGAGTAGCATTTGAGGTCAGCTTTTAAACGTCATTACCACTGGACTCTACCAAACGAGTTGTTAGGTGACAAAGACTATGGCTTTGTTTCTTTTAGACGGAAATTAACGGAGGACAAATATCGACGTATAGGGGGGTTATTGCGTGACTATTGTCCGGTGATTTTGTACCACATGACATACAGAAGCCAATTGAGTCACGAACATCAATGGGTGGGTTATTACCTGGGATATTCCCACTTGTAGCTGGGATATTTTCGGTCACGAGTCACGTTTAGACCAATCGGACGCGAGCAAAAATATTTGATGGATTATGGGTTCTCCCATTGACATCGACGAGTGTATTCTTTTGTTAGAGAGGTTAAGCGTTGGACCTCAAAGTAAACGGAAAACATTGAATCCCTTGCTTCTTGTTTGCACCTGTTTTAAGCCTGAAGTGAAAATATTTGCATAACTGATCTTTACAGTATGCCTCCTGCGTGTGACATGAGGTTAGTAATGGCTCAGCTTACCACAGAGTCTCTGTGATTCAGGGGTAGAGCGTTGGAACTTTAATTTTTAATTCATCATGAGGTCTCCATTTTTTTCTTTGTTACACATTCGAGGCAGGAAGGAAAACATCTTTATTTGTTTCAATATTTTTATTATTCGCGAATCAGAAATTACTTTGTTGCTTTACATGATTTCAGTTCTGATGTAGGAGAGAATCAAATCAGAGCTACTTTTCGCCTTATGCAATATCCGTAAACTCTGATGCCTGGTGACTATTCGAAAAGGAAGATGTTTTTTTTTTAAGCGAGTCTACCACGTGCGCTATTTAAAAAGAAACCATGGAAAACTACACAACACTGCTGAGATTCTGAAAATATTACATGTAAATATAACTAATAATTATAACTATAATTGAGGTCTGACGGAGAGAGTACACTGTTCAAGTTATCTTTTAAATGGTTAATCAACAGCCTTCATGAGTTCTAGATGAGTCCATAACACTCCAGTGGTCCAAGCGTGTGATATCCTGATTCATTGTAAAGCACAACATCACCGGTATCTCCAAATCTCATTTGAATCACGGGAAGCTTGGACTTGTCTGTTAGTAAACCGCTGTCCTCTCGCCAATTCAAATCGTTCTTATCGCAGTTGCAGCCGTCACTGCTGTCCGCGCACGTGTCAGTCAAACCGCATGCACATTTATAGGGAACAGAGTTGACTCCACCCCAGTACTTCATCTTCTCGTCATCACGTGATACCCACCAGCCGAACATGCTACTATTGAAAAGGAACATTGAATGATAGCATTCGTATTTGATAAACTGCTCACAGTGAGCAGATGAAGCTGTTAAGCTTGCTAGCTGAATTAGACTGGTTTCATCATAAGTAACATTGCGACAATAACTACCAGGTTCTTCATACCCAGCCACCTGTGTTCTGTTTTCACTGTCGTGACTGACAACTGTCACTCCTATCCCGCCCTTGTCAGTCATGTCACAGAAGACTTTAAATGGTTTCACTCCGCCCTCTCCATCAGGGTCGATGACATAAGAGCCATTTTTAGCCTCAGGATTGCAGTACTTGATGTCACTGCAAGTTCGATTCCCTAAAAAACAAATAACAAAGCAACAAAGAACACAAGAAATTTAGAAGAAAAGATTTCATTTATCTTAATATAAAGTGCCTGACAAGAACACGAAATTTATTTTCTCTTTACGGAAATGTTTATCGGGGAAGAGAAGTACAATAGACCGATTTAAAATTGAATTCATAGCCAAAAGTTGAAAAGAGGTAAACCATATACATACAAGAATAGTGGTTTATGACAGTATGTGACTCTTCCAGTTCTACCACATGCAACAGTAAAATACTAAATTCAATACCTCCACATTTGTAGCGTTCGCAGTGAGTTCCGCAAAATACAGGCTTACATTCACAATGATAGGAGTTCCTTTCATATTCAGGAACACAGACACCTCCGTTCTTACAAGGAGCGCTTTCACATGGAGACTAGAAACAAAGTGAACATTCCTTGAATCATCCAGTTTCTATTTTAAGAAATACGAATAGTGTTAAGCACCAAATATATGAAGAGATCTTACCAACGGACTGCAGTGATGGAAGGTAGCATTTGCATGAACCTTTTCAGCCTCTCTGTACTTGTCTGTGGCCAATAACTCGCACAGATAAAGACCTTTGGAGTCAGGATACACTGCTATGTTGAACGAATAGCACTTTGGTTCACCGACACAAAGGAAAGTACAGTCCAACTTATCTTCCACCATGGACGATGTAAGTTTCTCTTCCCATAAGAAATAGAAAGGGTCGCACTTGAATTTACCAAACGAAGCACGGCCTGTTGGATATCGATAGAGAGCGCTGTTTTGCATGGCAAACATCAAGTTAAACAGTAAAGGAAAAGACACTAAGAGAGGCAGGAGCAGCATGATAGTGGCCAGTGAACTTTTAACACCTGAATGCCTTGCGTCAGCTAACAGCAGCGATAAATAAAGAACAAAAAGAAAAAAAAATGTAATTATTCAGAGTGATAATTTTCTAGTATGGCATTTATTAAGGGTCATGATATGGCAATTATCTAAGGAGGAGGAGCAGGTGAAACAGATGGGTTGAGTTGTGAAACACTGAGAGCGTTACAAAATTTAAAAGTATTATGTTGAACTGCCAAATGGTAAAAGACAAGGGACGCTGTAACGTGGCGGAAGTTAGATATTTGTAGATAGTGATACTTGTGGTGAAATTTCCAAGTTCCGCTTTGTTTGATCAACTGATGGAAAGTTTCCTGTCACATGACAGGTTCAGCGGTTGTGGTTCTTTACTTAATTTGTCATTTCCAAGTTTGTACGTGAGTCAGGCAAAACCTTATATGTCAATTTGTCCGTTAACAAGAACTTTCTTGTTTCTTCTATGAATTAAATACTTAGTTAAATGTTCTGTGTACTGAAAAAATGTCACTCACTTGTGAAAAAAACCCATTTTCTCTTAACTGCCAGGCGGAAAAAGACAAAGGGGAAAAACGCAAAAGACATCGAAGAGTGGTGAACGTTTGATATCTAAAGCAGGTGATACTTTGAGCTTAAAGTATCACAGATGGAAAATTAGCGCTTTCATTCAAACTGAGATAGCCTAAAATTATGCGCCTTATTCCAGTAAAAGAATACATTTTCTTAAAACTTAATAAAGAGTGATTTGAGATATGCATTGAACAGAACGGGAGCTTATTCTCTCACACCGCGACGCTTTACAAGATAAGTTTATAGGACGACGCATTTTTAATCAACACGTTTCTTTTATATCGGAACGTGATCTGCATAAATTTTGAACTTAGAAAGGGTGTCCGGGATTTGCATTTTTACGATTCGTTATTTTTGGGTTATTATCTTTTAAACTTGAAAGTAGCACTCTTGAGCAAAGTTTCCAATGTAGTCGCCATATCTCGAGAAATAAGGAAAAATCGAAAATCCGGGACACACTTTTGGGGTTCATGATAATTCATTATCATCAAATTTCACGAAAATTGACTGAATACCAGCCAACAATAAACTTTCCAAAGATCAAAACTCAAGCCAAAGCACTTTGCCAGAGAAAACGACTTAAAATTTTTCGGGGCGTCGGAGATTGTTTACATAAATGTATTTCCACTTCACGCTTGTGAAGGCTGTTATCCGATCACATTGAAGCAAGCTATTTGTCGCTGTTTAGCCTGTCGGCGTTGATGCGTGCTGGGGGGCTGTTACAAAGCTGAGCGGGAATGGGAAAATAACACGCAAAATTAAAAATAGGACTTTAATTTTGTTTTTTGATATTTTATGTCTATTATGCGGAATAGTAATTTTTAAGTGACTTCTGTCAGTACACCCACTTTAATCTCCCTAATCATTATTTTTTTTATGTTAAGTTCAAAGGAAAATTACCGTATACAATTCACTACATCGATCTAAATTCAAATCCACGAGAGCCAAGACTATCTCAGTATCGTGAAACTTGAGCTTATGTTTAAAATAATACTTCATTAACGTATATGAATGGAATAAACGTTTCACGTGAGAAACGTGTACGTCAGACAAAAGCCATCGTTCATAATCGTATTGAAATACGAAAGCCTCTTTCGTAAAAAAGCTGGGTTATTTTGGTTGCTAGATTGGTCCATCTTAACTATTTGATCTCCTCACCCGTTTAGGAAAGTTTCGTTGTCTTGGAGTATGTTGATGTGTTTCACCTGTTTAACTTCCTGTCGCAATAATCATCGCCCTTGCAATAACTATCGCACTTTATAAGTACACTTACCTCGCTTTTTAATAAAAAAGTTGTCGCACTTTGTAATATAATCTTCGCTCTTTGAAATTACTGTCGCACCTCGGAATATTACTTTCGCTCTTATGAGTACCATTTGCAGTTTGTAATTAAAAAGCTGTCGCTTTATTCAAAGAACAGTCCAATGCATTTTGTTGTAACATAAGCTTTCGCACTTCGTATTAAAACTTGTAGAGCTTTCTAACTAAAGAGATGTTGCTCTGTGTAAGAAGAGATCATGACATTTTGGTAATTATAAAATAAGCTTGAGGAGTTTCATTTTTTCAATTTTCTTTATCGATGAAACCTTTCTGAGATTGTGGGCTCCTCCCATAAGAATTGTGTTCTGGATTTACTACAGTTTGATACCTCCCGGAATTTCATTGATCTGCATCATCGTGCCTCTTCTCGTCGATCTTGGAACGCTCACTTCTACTGGATTTACCACGGTTCTCATCTTCAATATTGGGGGAAGGGGGAGGGAGTAGTCCAAACTTCGATGCAGAAAACAACTTTTTGTATTTGTTTTAGTTTTTACAAAGTACTGAATATCTCTACATGATAAGCTTTAGTTTCTTCAAGCTGAGTACTCATATGCGATCCTGTCGTTGAAAGAATTTTGCTTTTAGGCAAGTAGTTAAAAAATCCTGATGGTGGGGGAGCGGAACCCCACACTCTCCCCTATATCCGACATCATAAGTGTAATGTGTACGTCATAAGTCCGTTCCACAGCTGATATCTCCAGTGAGATCATCAAAGTTGATATGGCCCCGGCTGACAGCACTGGCGTCAAGCAGTTTTACTCGTGCATGTTGATGACCAATAAATTCCTAGACCTCTATAGTCTTTCGCACCTTCGTCTCCAAACATTCACCAGTACCTTGCCTGACGACCTTAAGAGTGAGGAAGAAACTGGTACTTAGAATTGACACTCTTATTATTAAAGGAAAAACACGAGAAGGCTGTCGAGGCAGGCGGCTATGTCGAGTACGTCGGCTGATAATGTCCACGACCGAGAAATTGTCCAAAAAATGAATCTTTGGCCAAGAAGCAAGGCTTTGAGGGTAAATTTGAAATATTGAGGACAATCTCTCGGCCAAGGGCATTACCAGGCGACATGCCAGCAAGCTAGAAGGAGGATATTTATTTTATAACCCTCTCATTAATTTTGTATCGTGCGTATAAAATAAAGTTTTGTTATCTTTTTTGTACTTTCTAGAGCAGCATTTGAGATCAGCCTTTAATTCCCAACACCTGTGGACTCTACAAAATAAGTTCGTTTTTCTCCCTTTTAAAGTAATTAAGTCGAGAAAGTGAAACTGTTGGGCTTTTTACGTTGGCTTTCTTGCTTTTCGACGGAAATAATCGGACAAATATTAACATGGGGTTATTGGCTGATAATTGTCCGTTGATTTTGTACCACGTCAAATAAAGTAGGTAACAGAGCTGCCCGAAAATGAATGGACGGGTTTGATATTGCACATGTCGATAGAAAAGAACATTATAACCTTCTCTTACGAAAACAAGAAATGACATTCGTAATGTAGAATGTACAAATTCCCTTCGAGCATTGCAGCTCTGTGATCTGCACAGGGCGTGAGATATATACATTTTAACTACTGTGGCAGACAATAATTAACCAGAAACGGTAAAGGTTTGTTTAAAATTCACTAGAAAATATTCATTAAAAAAGTTCACTTACTACTCTGTATTTGGGTAACATCATGCCGAGAACAAGAAGAGAAGAGAAAAGCTGGCTATTTTTGAGAAATAGCTCGCTTTTACCCTGAGACGACTGAGGCTTACGATGTTAAGTTCAGATGAATGAGCTTTTCGATATGTATAAGAAATCACGTGATCAAAAGTAGGCAAGTTTGTGACCTTCCACAATATAGAAAATATTAAAGTTCACACGGTAACCAGGTGGACAATCAGACATGGTTTGATGCTACTCTGGTTTACAGATTGAATGAATGTAACCGAAGAAGTTACAATTCATAGACCCAACGTTTCGACACTCCTGCCTATATAGTGCCTTCAACAGGGATGATCTAAACGCTGCAACAAGAGGTCCTTTTATATGATAACTAATTAGCTTTTATGCAATACTCCTTGTGTTGGTTATTTGGAGAAGCTAGAAAACTGAGAAGTCTATGTCAAAATGACTGATCACTGTGATCAAGATCATTAAATTTGACTGCTGATAATATTTTGTCGGTACCAGCACTGTCCACTTAAACAAGTATTGTAACCTACACATTCAATAGCGCGAGGTTGCTTTATTTTGTTATCGTGCTAATGATATTTTTGCACACAATGAAGCTTAGTGGAGGACCCTGTTAAGAATGTTTAACATAAAAGTAAATTGACTCAAAAAACTCAAGAAGCTCGAGTAGCTGGAGGCACTCTCACGCATCTTTCTTGCTCCCAGCGTTAAATAATTCACTGACTTAGTTTCTATTGACTTTTACAAAAGGGGTTTTCAAACTGATTTTTAAACGTCCAGCTTGACTTGCATTCTTAATCGTATAAACCAGGCCAGTCATCGATGAAAGAGGTCTTAATAGTTTTGGTTTAGAGTATAACAATTTGACCGATAAACTCTGAAGAGGAAGCTCTCGAGAGAAATCTGTCTTTACATGATAAACAATCAGGTAAGCAAATGTGGTACAACCATAACATTCCTCTTTAGGATTCTGATACGTTATTCAGGAATCATTGGAGCTTATGCATGCAGGCAGTTATATTATAAGTAACCTATTTGTTGCGGTCTGTATTATTTCATTTCATTTTTTTGATAGTGATAGTGCCTCACCAACGGCTCAGTTAGAATGGGGCCTTCGAATTATTCGTTGGCGCAGTGTACTTGAGTTGCTCAAGGTAAACACACGAACTTTCTGTTATACCGTACAACAATATTGTACAAATCTGTAACTGATGATCGGGTTTTTTTTCAATTTCACGGTATTTGGACTACATGTTTATTGTTTTCACAAATGCTTTTCATACCGTTAACAATCTCCGTCTCAAAACTACAAGCAGCGAAAATGGCGCCTTAGGCGCCTAAAATTATGCTTAATATGCTAAAACACATGCGCCAAACATTTTAACCTTCCTACTGATATTTATCCATCCTGGAATTCCTTTCAGGCAGCGAACTATCATAACAAATAGCATGTTACTTTACAGCGCTATAACAGGCGAGTCTAAAAATAGCGGGTAGACAGTTACGATCTATATGAGTCCCAAACACTTCAACTTTCCAAGTGTGTGGTATCCCTGATCACTTTTTGTAGAGCCGGTATCTCCAAACCTCAGTTGCTTCACGGGAAGCCTGGACTTGTTAGTAAGTAAACCACTGTCCTCTCGCCATTGTTGGTCAAGTTTGTCGCAGTTACATCCGTACTCAGGGTTTGCACATGTACGTTTCAAGCCGTATGCGCATTTGTAATCGATAGAACCCACTCCTCCCCAGTACTTCATCTCTTCTCCATCACGTGATACCCACCAGCCGTAACCATCGCGAAAGAGCCTTGAGTGATAGCACTCGTACATTATAAACTGCTCACAGTGGGCAGATGAAGCTGTTAGACTTGCCAGCTGAAGGAGACTGGTTCCCTGGTACGTGACATTGCACGAATAACTGCCGGGGTCCTGAAATCCATCCACCAGCGTTCTGTTTTCACTGTCGTGACTGACAACTGTCACTCCAACACCGTCTTTGTCAGCCATGTCACAGAAGACTTTAAAGGTTTCTCTCCACCCTCTCCATCAGGATCGATGACGTAAAAGTCACTTGGAGTCCTAGGGTAGGAGTGTTTGATATCACTGCAAGTTCGATTTCCTGAAAAGTAAAAAGACACAGAGAAACAACTACAAAAGATTATCCCTGTTCTTACGGGAAAAGAGAACTGATGACGTGAGAAGCCATTTGAGAAATTGTATACATTCATCTTTCAAAAGTTTTATTTCCATAAAAATGAAGAAAGACAAAAGCGGCTGAGTAAGGTCGAACTTTCAATACCTTTCATATTGGAAACATGTTGCAGGACACTATAGATGTAGATGGAAGCAGTTGCACAAAGTTTTCAATGGCATTTAGTTATAACTAAAGACGACAGTATGACTTCTACTTTAGAGTTTGTACCTCTCAGTTTAAAATGAATTTAATACCTCCACGTTTGCAGTGAGTTCCACTGAGTCCAGGCTGACAATCACAGTGATAAGAGTTCCTTTCATATTCAGGAACACAGACACCACCGTTCTTACAAGGAGCGCTTTCACATGGAGACTAGAAACAAAGTAAACATTCCTTTAATCATCCAGTTTCTATTTTAAGAAATACGAAGAGTGTCAAGCACCAAATATATGAAGAGATCTTACCAACGGACTGCAGTGATGGAAGGTAGCATTTGCTTGAGTCTTTTCAGCCTCTCTGTACTTGTGGCCAATAACTCGCACAGATAAAGACCTTTGGAGTCATTATACACTGCTATGTTAAACGAATAGCACTTTGGTTCACCAACGCAAAGGAAAGTGCAGTCTAACTTATCTTCCACCATGGACGATGTAAGTTTCTCTGCCCATGACAAGTAGAAAGGGTCGCACTTGAATTTACCAAACGAAGCACGGCCAGTTGGATATCGATAGAGAACGCCGTTTTGTGTGGCAAACAACAATCCTAACAAAGAAGGAAAAAACAACAAGAGTGACAAAAGCAGCATGATAGTGGCTGATGAACTCTCACCAACGGTATGAGCTGATGTATGACACCGAAGACTTACATGCAAATGAAAAATAGGCCCTTTATAATTGCCTGTCAGTAATTAAGAATTAAAAGCTACATCTATGAAGCAGGTGCCATGGGTGTCGTGATATTGCGTTACACGGTCACGCCACTGGGCCGATGAACATCTTTATATTTAGAAGACTTAGGAGACAACGAATACACACGTGGCGGCAGTCGAGTTCGCACAATAAACAACCCTTTTGAGTTCACAGAATCGTGACATGGTGTCAGGAGTGGGATCTGTTCACCCCTAAAGATGACAGAAGCAGCTGAAGCATCCATAGTTGTGCCACCAGCGCCGACTCAAGTTTTTATTCCCCCGTCAAATTTGCCCCCGCCGAAAGCGCTTAATTTTGACGACAATTTAGCCACCGCATGGAAATCGTGGAAAGCAGCGTGGCAGCGCTACGAAATCGCTACTGGTGTATATAAACAAGAGGGCATAGTTCGTGTGTCGACATTACTAAGCATTATAGGCGAGGATGGCGTCAGAGCCCACGATACCTTTATTTGGAACGAAGACGGAAACGCAGACGACATTTCACAAGTCCTGAAGAAGTTCGACGAATTCTGCATTCCTAGGACACAGGTCATATATGAACGCTATAGGTTCAACAACCGAAACCAGGAACCAGGCGAAAACATCTCGACGTATCTTACGGAGCTTCGAACGATCGCAAAAAACTGTGCACACGATACAATCACACCAGATGAAATTTTGCGTGACCGCCTCGTGCTAGGCATACGGGATGATCGCGTCCGCGAGAGACTTCTCCGTTTGAATGATTTATCTCTCCTACAAGCAGTTGACATTATTAAGTCGTCAGAACAGACCCAACAGCAAGTAAAGCTAATGGCTGGAGGAGACACTGCAGTTCATGCGTTACGGAAGGCGGGATCGGCAGAAAAACCTGAAGAAGAACGACAACTTAAGTCACAAGCATTTAGAAGACCGTCTAAACAATGTGGAAATTGAGGAATGGTGCATGGACGTCATTGTCCCGCGTATGGAAGAACATGTTTTAACTGTGGGAGTATGAATCATTTTGCGAATAAATGTCGCGCTAATCCCCGAGGAGTGAAAAGTAGAGTTTCGGCGGTCCACGAAGCCGTCGACATGGGAAACGACCCCTACTACATTGGTGCTACTACTAGTAAGAGCAAAGGCCAGGAAAAATTGGCAGTGGTCAAACTCCACATTTATGGGCCAGATCCCAAGACAGAAGTCCAGTTTCAAATAGATACTGGGTCGCAGTGCGACATTCTCCCGGCCCAATTATACAAGCAAATCACTGGGGACACCCTCCTTCATCGCCTCAAACCATGCCAAAAGGAAATAGTCTCGTACACAGGGGATCGCCGCAAAATTGCTGGTAAAGCTACCCTGCCTGTGTGGTCCCGTGGACAGCGGAGGTCAATGGAGTTTAACATCTTAGACGGAGACTATCAACCGATTTTATCATTGAACACCAGCCTCAATCTTGGCTTTGTGAGTTTGCATAATTGTGACGTCCTAGCATTACACGTCAAGTGTCCCAAAGCCTCCTTGCTCGAAGAGTATGAGGACGTATTCGACGGATTAGGGGCCCTACCGGGAACATACAAAATAGCCATAGACGAACAGGCGCAACCAGTTGTCCACGCACCGAGGCGAGTGCCAGTAGCCTTGCGTCCATGCATCAAAAACAAGCTGGACGAACTTGTTGATCGTAAAGTTATTATTCCAGTAACAGAACCGACGCAGTGGGTATCCAGCATGTTGGCCATAGTGAAGCCAAACAAAGTACGCATCTGTATTGACCCGAGAGATTTAAATCGTGCCATTCGGCGAGAGCATTACCAGTTGCCGACTATCGATGAAGTGGCCTCCCGCTTAACAGGTGCCAAGAAATTTACTCTTTGTGACGCCAAGGATGGTTTCCACCAAATCCTCTTAGACGATGCTTCTAGTTTCCTGACAACGTTCAATACGCCTTTTGGGCGTTATAGATGGGCCCGCATGCCTTTTGGTATCTCAAGTGCGCCTGAAGTTTGGCAGCGACGCATGCATGAATTCGTAGAAAATTTAGAAGGAGTTGAAGTTATCGCTGACGACTTCCTCATCGCTGGATTTGGCGAAACTGACGCAGAGGTCAACTCGAGCCTTGAAAAGAACGAACGTGCGTTCTTCAAGAAATGCCGGGAGTGGAACCTCAAGCTCAACAAACTCAAGCTGAAAAGATCTCAAACCGAAGTGCGTTTCATGGGCCACCTCTTGACTCCTGATGGTCTAAAGGCAGACCCAGCCAAAGTTGAAGCTATTTTGGATATGCCACCGCCGACTGATGTGAAAGGCCTGAAGAGGTTTTTGGGGATGGTCAATTATCTGGCCAAATTCTTGCCACTCCTGTCCGACATGACAGAACCTTTGCGAAGGCTTGAGGACAAGGACGTCGAGTGGTGTTGGCTTGCACAGCATGAGAAAGCATTTACCACAGTCAAAGAATACTTGGCCAAGGCCCCGGTACTGAAATACTATGATGTTACCGAAGAAGTGACAATCCAATGCGATGCCAGCATAACGGGTCTAGGTGCAGTACTGATGCAAAAGGGTCAGCCCGTTGCCTTTGCCTCGCGAGCTCTGACCGACACCGAAACGCGTTACGCTCAAATCGAGAAAGAGCTCCTCGCCATAGTGTGGTCAACCGACAAGTTCAATCAATACATACTGGGACGCGAAGTTGTACACATCGAGTCTGACCACGAACCACTAAGGGCAGTTTTTACCAAGCCAATACACAACTCACCAAAGAGACTCCAGAGAATGCTGATGGCCCTTCAGAATTACTCCCTGGATGTGCAGTATAAAAAAGGGGAACTTATGTGGGTATCAGATGCACTGAGTCGAGCATACCGCAACACCACCGAAGCCTCCAAGCACGATACAAGTCTGATCTGTACACTTGCCGAGATAGATCATTCAGAAAACCTCTCGATTGCACCATACAGGCTCGCTGAATTCAGAAACGAGATTGCCAGGGACCCAGTGATGCAAAAGCTAATCGGAGCAATCAAGGGTGAATGGCCAGTGTCAAGGAAGTCCTGTACCCCTGAGCTGACGCCTTACTATGACAAACGAAGTGAGCTTATAGAAGACAAGGGACTAGTATTCCTGGAGGAGCGATTGCTGGTACCCCCTTCCCTGAGAAAAGAAATGTTGAAGCAAATTCACCGATCACATATTGGAATCGAAGGGTGTTTACGTCGCGCTAGGGAGGTCCTCTATTGGCCCCTCATGAATTCGGAAGTAAAGGACTTTGTTTCCAAATGCTCAATCTGCCAGTCGTACCAGCCAGATCAGTGCCGCGAGGAATTGCAACCGTATCCGATCCCGTCGCGTCCCTGGTCGATGCTAGGTGCCGATTTTTTGACCTTGGGCAACAACATTTCTTTGTCCTAGTCGACTACTGGAGTGGGTTCTTTGAAGTCCAGGAGGTTAAGGTGGCCACATCTGCTAGCGTGATAGCTGCGTATAAAGTACAATTCGCCCGCCATGGGATACCAGACGTGCTTACGGAACTCAGTTTACGTCATCGGTGTTCAGTGCATTCGTGAGAGAATGGCAGTTTGAACATAGAACTTCGAGCCCCCGTTACCCCCAGTCAAATGGCCGCGCCGAGAATGCCGTGAAGACCTGCAAGAACTTGATGACGAAAGCGAAAGCGGATGGGCAAGACCCGCTGTTAGCCCTTCTTGATTGGCGCAACACCCCAACAGAGGGTCTAGGAACATCACCCGTACAGAGACCTGATGGGACGCCGCTTACGCACTTTCTTACCAACCCATGAAACGCTCCTGCGGCAGCCATCACACCAGGAAACAGCCACCAAATTAGCTGAGCGCAAGAAAAGACAAGCTCAACAATACAACAAAAAGTTTCGCCCTTTAGAGGCACTAAAGTGTGGACAGGCCATCAGGATGCGGCTTCCCGGAAGGGAGGAAATGGAGTCTGGGGACCTGCATGAAAGCCTTGGGGAACAGGTCTTATGAAGTTGAAGTTTGCGGCAGGCGATACCGACGCAACCGTCGGCAACTGCGCCTGACCCCGGAAACAGCACCACCTATGAGTCTGGTAGAACTAACTCCGCCCGAGTCTACCCTCAAACCGGCGCCAAATCTGACAGAGCCAGGACCTCCTCCACCGGAGTTCCATGGCGAGACCAAAACAGAGAGAATGCCACCTGAAAATGAGATGGGAACTGAGCTTGAGCCACAAAGGATTGAAACTCGTCGATCAGAACGCAGACGTCGACCGCCTTTGTGGCATCAGGATTACCATATGAACTGAACATTGAATGATTGAGCCGCTAAATAGTTGTTGGGTTCTGTTTCTATCTTTTTATGATTTCAATGAAGAACAATGTTTTATCGATTTTATGTGATTTGAACAGTGATCGAAACCGAACATTAAGTATTAATTAACTTTTGAAGATAAACTTTGTAAAAAGGGGAAGATGTCGTGATATTGCGTTACACGGTCACCGCCACTGGGCCGATGAACATCTTTATATTTAGAAGACTTAGGAGACAACGAATACACACGTGGCGGCAGTCGAGTTCGCACAATAAACAACCCTTTTGAGTTCACAGAATCGTGACAATGGGTGGGATAAACTTCTACTACAGGGGAAGTAGAGGTGGAACAGTAAGTTTTAAAAGTCATCTTATATACTTTTTAGTTTTTTTTTTTTTTTTAAAGAATTGCTTTCAAACTGTTGTTTTTTTCCTATGGAGGAAACGATTTCTATTAATACCTTCTATACAAACGGGTTTAAAAAGTTTTAAATATTCATATCAATATCTTTAACTCTGACAATGCACAATGATTTACTATATTGGTTTGAACTAATGTCTTTGTTAATTTTAAAGATATTTTTGGTACTCTGCTCCCTACTCTACAACAAACTTGAAAATAAATTTCTACTTACTCCTTCACATGGTCCATGTTAGCAGGTTTGCTGTAAGAAGTTTGTTTTGGCTCGCACCAGGATAACAATATATGAAATAAATTGACATGGACTATAAATTGGCACCCAACCACAAAAAGCTAAAGTTGTTTTCCTCTTTTAGACGGAGCGGCTGTTTATTTAATATTTATTATTTTACTATGCCGAGACACTTTCCTCTTAGAAGGCTTTTTGCGAAAGAAAAAAAAGTTCTTTTCTAATTTTAATTTTTTCTTTTTTGGGCAAAATTAAAAACACCAAATATCAAACTAATCTTTCATTACCTCCAGCAGTTATTGTTTACCGGACAGATTCCTGATCATAGGCAGATACTGGGCAGGTTTCCTCTTCGTGACTTAAAAGAAGCTTATCTAATTAATAAACAATAATCATTTTGAATCGGAACAAGTTCAGCAAAAAAAAATTTAAGAAATTATCCAAGTTATGTCGTCTGACATCTCTTAAAAATGTTAGGAAATCCTCTACATGGATCGGAAAACGAGCGAGCCCCGATTATGTATTTTATTTGCTAAAAATGTCAGTCGTTTCATCTCCGTATATTAGCATTTTCAATGAAACAATATACTGTCTCAAATATAAAACATTGCACAGGTACTCATTAAATATTTCTTGTAAAAAGTTCAGAAACAAATATCCAGATAGAAAAACTATATTTGAGAATATGTGTATTGAACATGCTACAGCATTAGAAAAGAATAACACTTGACCTAGGAGAACTCGTTAAGATTACTTTAGGTGCAATTTCAACAAGGCCTGCAAAGCAGCGTGAATTACATTTGTTCTACATAACTAGATTGAAAAGAAAATAGTCTTCGACTTGTATCAGCCTGAGATGCAAAAATGGTTTATTAGTGCACTATAATGACAACAAACAACACGTTGTCGCCAGGAAATACATTATAGAGAGAACGAACGATGGGCGTTTTACCAGGGATAGTTATTAGAACTGATGATAACTTATCGTAATCAACGGGAAAAAAAAACTGGAACATTATTGTCACTGAAATGAACGTTTCGCGGCCTTGTATCCCAGAGATGCTAGTTCGCGGATAACAGGAATAAATAATCAACAGTTTTCACCAAAGTGGAGGCGAATAATTGTTACCGTATGCCATAGAGGGAACCGAAAACAAACTCATTAATGTTTGTGAATATACAAAAGATCGTCGGAAGATATTTGCAGCCTCTGGTATCGTTTAATTACGTATAAACTTTTACGCGTCAAAATGCGGAGTTGCCTCCGGCTTGCAGAAGCACAACAATTATTCATTCCACTGTATCTACGATAAAGAAGTAATAAACGTTGGCAAAATATTCGGATATTTGGACACGTTATGTCTCATGTTTAAGAAAAAGTTGATGTAATGATGCTATATTTTTATTTCATTCCGAATGTCGCTTCATCTTTGCAATTAAGATGCTCGAAAAGAGAAATTGCATAAACTTAAAACCAAATATTTTTTATATCCGAACACCTCCCTACATATCATCGCCAAAAAATATATGGCTGGTTCAACCGAATACTTTCATAATCAATAGTTTTAGAAATTTTGCTCAACAGTTTGTTGTAAAGTGTTTTTATTGAAACAAAACGTAGGCAGCCATATGCATAAATATTTAAAAATGACATATACTTTGTTGCTTCGTTATCAATAAATATTCCAAATCCACTTTGATGAAACTGGATAATTTTTTATATACGGAGGTAATTTAGAGTTACAAGACTTTTCAAAGTAAAGGTTAAAAGAAGGTCTCAAAAGGGGTTAATGTTGAAAGTTGATTTTTTTTTTCCAATTTTGACTATTGATGGTTAAATCTTGACGGTAGACGATGTTAATACCTTTGACAGCAGACGGTTATTACAAGTTTAAACCCATATTAACTTTTTTGTTGATTCGAGCACGAGTTATAAATATTTTTACACCTATTGAGTCTTTCCCTGACGAAGGAAACTTAATTTTAAAGACCTCTAACGATTAACTAATTGAAATACTTCCAGAGAAATGCATGCAGTAACGAAAATAGCGAAAATTTGTCAAAATCATCAATTTCACTTTGACAAATTCCACCCACCCTACTGATTCCCAATGACCCCCTATATTGAGCTCTCCAAACGTCACCGGAAATGATCATAAAATAAAAACGTATCGAGAAAACTTTATTTACATGATAGCTTAAAACAATCATGATTTCCCTGAGATCGTATTTTCTCATCGTTTTATTGCTTTGCGTCGCCAGATTAAGTTGCCTTTTTTCGATGAATTGAAACAGGACCAACTTCTTAATCCACTCAAGAGTATTTCAGAGCATTTAAAGAGTGGGCATTACTCGAAAAATAAAACGATTGACAACGTTTTTAGGCTCCATGGGTAGGGGGAGTGAAGGTGACGATGAATATTAATATAATTAATCCTGAAGGTGACTGTAATGGTCACAGAACTTTAAATCCTTAACATAATACATAACATTTTGTTGTTGAGTGGTATTGAGAGTTTGCGTGCATAGATTTTAATGCATAAGGCGCCCCGACTGATGTGAAAGGCCGGAAGAGGTTTTTGGGGATGGTAAATTATCTGGCCAATATTCTTGCCACTCCTGTCCGACATGACAGAACCTTTGCGAAGGCTTGAGGACAAGGACGTCGAGTGGTGTTGGCTTGCACAGCATGAGAAAGCATTTACCTACCGTCAAAGAATACTTGGCCAAGGCCACGGTTACTGAAATACTATGATGTTACCGAAGAAGTGACAATACAATGCGATGCCAGCAGAAAGGGTCTAGGTTGCAGTACTGATGCAAAAAAGGGTAAGACCGTTGCCTTTGCCCTCGCGAGCTCTGACCGACACCGAAACGCGTTACGCTCAAATCGAGAAAGAGCTCCTCGCCATAGTGTGGTCAACCGACAAGTTCAATCAAATATGGGGGGGGTAAACAAACGGCGAAGTTGTACCTGCGTAGGTATGCACGAACCAATAAGGGCAAGTTTTTACCAAGCCAATACACAACTCACCAAAGAGGACTCCAGAGAATGCTGATGGACCTTCAGAATTTACTCCCTGGCGTGCAGTAACAAAGGGGAACTTCTGGGGTATTCAGATGCACTGAGTCGAGCATACCGCAACACCACCGAAGCCTCCAAGCACGCGTACAAGTATGATATGTAAACTTGCCGAGATAGATCATTCAGAAACCTCTCGATTGCACCAGTACAGGCTCGCTGAATTCAGAAACGAGATTGCCAGGGGACCCAGTGATGCAAAAGCTAATCGGAGCAATCAAGGGTGAATGGCCAGTGTCACGGAAGTCCTGTACCCGGAGCTGACGCCTTACTATGACAAACGAAAAAGTGAGCTTATAGAAGACAAGGGACTAGTATTCCTGGAGGAGCGATTGCTGGGAACCCCCTTCCCTTGAGAAAAGAAATGTTGAAGCAAATCACCGATCACATATTGGAATCGAAGGGTGTTTACGTCGCGCTAGGGAGGTCCTCTATTGGCCCCTCATGATTCGGAAGTAAAGGACTTTGTTTCCAAATGCTCAATCTGCCAGTCGTACCAGCCAGATCAGTGCCGCGAGGAATTGCAACCGTATCCGATCCCGTCGCGTCCCTGGTCGATGCTAGGTGCCGATTTTTTTGACCTTGGGCAACAACATTTCTTTGTCCTAGTCGACTACTGGAGTGGGTTCTTTGAAGTCCAGGAGGTAAGGTGGCCACATCTGCTAGCGTGATAGCTGCGTATAAAGTACAATTCGACCGCCATGGGTACCAGACGTGCTACGGAACTCAGTTTACGTCATCGGTGTTCAGTGCATTCGTGAGAGAATGGCAGTTTGAACATAGAACTTCGAGCCCCCGTTACCCCCAGTCAAATGGCCGCGCCGAGAATGCCGTGAAGACCTGCAAGAACTTGATGACGAAAGCGAAAGCGGATGGGCAAGACCCGCTGTTAGCCCTTCTTGATTGGCGCAACACCCCAAACAGAGGGTCTAGGAACATCACCCGTACAGAGACTGATGGGACGCCGCTTACGCACTTTCTTACCAACCCATGAAACGCTCCTGCGGCAGCCATCACACAGGAAACAGCCACCAATTAGCTGAGCGCAAGAAAAGACAAGCTCAACAATACAACAAAAAGTTTCGCCCTTTAGAGGCACTAAAGTGGTGGACAGGCCATCAGGATGCGGCTTCCCGGAAGGGAGGAATGGAGTCTGGGGACCTGCATGAAAGCCTTGGGGAACAGGTCTTATGAAGTTGAAGTTTGCGGCAGGCGATACCGACGCAACCGTCGGCAACTGCGCCTGACCCCGGAAACAGCACCACCTATGCGTCTGGTAGAACTAACTCCGCCGAGTCTACCCTCAAACCGGCGCCAAATCTGACAGAGCCAGGACCTCCTCCACCGGAGTTCCATGGCGAGACCAAAACAGAGAGAATGCCACCTGAAAATGAGATGGGAACTGAGCTTGAGCCACAAAGGATTGAAACTCGTCGATCAGAACGCAGACGTCGACCGCCTTTGTGGCATCAGGATTACCATATGAACTGAACATTGAATGATTGAGCCGCTAAATAGTTGTTGGGTTCTGTTTCTATCTTTTTATGATTTCAATGAAGAACAATGTTTTATCGATTTTATGTGATTTGAACAGTGATCGAAACCGAACATTAAGTATTAATTAACTTTTGAAGATAAACTTTGTAAAAAGGGGAAGATGTCGTGATATTGCGTTACACGGTCACGCCACTGGGCCGATGAACATCTTTATATTTAGAAGACTTAGGAGACAACGAATACACACGTGGCGGCAGTCGAGTTCGCACAATAAACAACCCTTTTGAGTTCACAGAATCGTGACAATGGGTGGGATAAACTTCTACTACAGGGGAAGTAGAGGTGGAACAGTAAGTTTTAAAAGTCATCTTATATACTTTTTTAGTTTTTTTTTTTTTTTTAAAGAATTGCTTTCAAACTGTTGTTTTTTTCCTATGGAGGAAACGATTTCTATTAATACCTTCTATACAACGGGTTTAAAAAGTTTTAAATATTCATATCAATATCTTTTAACTCTGACAATGCCAATGATTTACTATATTGGTTTGAACTAATGTCTTTGTTAATTTTAAAGATATTTTTGGTACTCTGCTCCCTACTCTACAACAAACTTGAAAATAAATTTCTACTTACTCCTTCACATGTCCCTGTTAGCAGGTTTGCTGTAAGAAGTTTTGTTTTGGCTCGCACCAGGATAACAATATATGAAATAAATTGACATGGACTATAAATTGGCACCAACCACAAAAAGCTAAAGTTGTTTTCCTCTTTTAGACGGAGCGGCTGTTTATTTAATATTTTATTATTTTACTATGCCGAGACACTTTCCTCTTAGAAGGCTTTTTGCGAAAGAAAAAAGTTCTTTTCTAATTTTAATTTTTTTCTTTTTTGGGCAAAATTAAAAACACCAAATATCAAACTAATCTTTCATTACCTCCAGCAGTTATTGTTTACCGGACAGATTCCTGATCATAGGCAGATACTGGGCAGGTTTCCTCTTCGTGACTTAAAAGAAGCTATCTAATTAATACCAATAATCATTTTGAATCGGAACAAGTTCAGCAAAAAAAAATTGAAGAAATTTATCCAAGTTATGTCTGTCTGACATCTCTTAAAAATGTTAGGAAATCCTCTACATGGATCGGAAAACGAGCGAGCCTCGATTATGTATTTTATTTGCTAAAAATGTCAGTCGTTTCATCTCCGTATATTAGCATTTTCAATGAAACAATATACTGGTCTCAAATATAAACATTGCACAGTTACTCATTAAATATTTCTTGTAAAAAGTTCAGAAACAAATATCCAGATAGAAAAACTCATATTTGAGAATATTGTGTATTGAACATGCTACAGCATTAGCAAAGAATAACACTTGACCTAGGAGAACTCGTTTAAGATTACTTTAGGTGCAATTTCAACAAGGCCTGCAAAGCAGCGTTGAATTACATTTGTTCTACATAACTAGATTGAAAAGAAAATAGTCTTCGACTTGTATCAGCCTGAGATGCAAAAAATGGTTTATTAGTGCACTATAATGACAACAAACAACACGTTGTCGCCAGGAAATACATTATAGAGAGAACGAACGATGGGCGTTTTACCAGGGATAGTTATTTAGAACTGATGAGTAACTTATCGTAATCAACGGGAAAAAAAAACTGGAACATTATTGTCACTGAAATGAACGTTTCGCGGCCTTGTATCCCAGAGATGCTAGTTCGCGGATAACAGGAATAAATAATCAACAGTTATTCACCAAAGTGGAGGCGAATAATTGTTTACGTATGCCATATAGGGAACCGAAAAAAAATCATTTAATGTTTGTGAATATACCAAAAGATCGTCGGAAGATATTTGCAGCCTCTGGTATCGTTTAATTACGTATAAACTTGTTTACGCGTCAAAATGCGGAGTGCCTCCGGCTTGCAGAAGCACAACAATTAATTCATTCCACTGTTATACGATAAAGAAGTCATAACTTTGGCAAATATTCGGATATTTTGACACGTTATGTCTCATGTTTAGAAAAGTTGATGTAATGATGCTATATTTTTATTTCATTCCGAATGCGCTTCATCTTTGAAATTAAGATGATCGAAAAGAGAAATTGCATAAACTTAAAACAAAATATTTTTTTATATCAGAACACCTAACTAAATATCATCGCCAAAAAAATATATGGCTGGTTCAACCGAATACTTTCATAAATCAATAGTTTTAGAAATTTTGCTCAACAGTTTGTTGTAAAGTGTTTTTATTGAAACAAAACGTAGGCAGCCATATGCATAAATATATTTAAAAATGACATATACTTTGTTGCTTCGTTATCAATAAATATTCCAAATCCACTTTGATGGAAACTGGATAATTTTTTATATACGGAGGTAATTTAGAGTTACAAGACTTTTCAAAGTAAAGGTTAAAAGAAGGTCTCAATAAAGGGGTTAATGTTGAAAGTTGATTTTTTTTTCCAATTTTGACTATTGATGGTTAAATCTTGACGGTAGACGATGTTAATACCTTTGACAGCAGACGGTTATTACAAGTTTAAACCCATATTAACTTTTTTGTTGATTCGAGCACGAGTTATAAATTATTTTTACACCTATTGAGTCTTTCCCTGACGAAGGAAACTTAATTTTAAAGACCTCTAACGATTAACTAATTGAAATACTTCCAGAGAAATGCATGCAGTAACGAAAATAGCGAAAATTTGTCAAAATCATCAATTTCACTTTGACAAATTCCACCCACCCTACTGATTCCCAATGACCCCCTATATTGAGCTCTCCAAACGTCACCGGAAATGATCATAAAATAAAAACGTATCGAGAAAACTTTATTTACATGATAGCTTAAAACAATCATGATTTCCCTGAGATCGTATTTTCTCATCGTTTTATTGCTTTGCGTCGCCAGATTAAGTTGCCTTTTTTCGATGAATTGAAACAGGACCAACTTCTTAATCCACTCAAGAGTATTTCAGAGCATTTAAAGAGTGGGCCATTACTCGAAAAATAAAACGATTGACAACGTTTTTAGGCTCCATGGGTAGGGGGAGTGAAGGTGACGATGAATATTAATATAATTAATCCTGAAGGTGACTGTAATGGTCACAGAACTTTAAATCCTTAACATAATACATAACATTTTGTTGTTGAGTGGTATTGAGAGTTTGCGTGCATAGATTTTAAATGCATAAGGCGCCAACGAGAGGTCATGAAGCTCTGTCCAATGAATTGCCCCAGCCAAATAGTTTAGTCGCTAGCAAAATCCAAACAGAGAAAAAAGAAACCGAACCATAGTTGCTTTTAAAGAAAAATTAGGCCACTGTGATAAAGATGACTATCTACTGTAGGCTTCGAATTCAAGTGCTAATACTACACTTACAGTCATTTTCAGATTTTTAGCGTATTTTATTGGATTCAAATAGGGGTGAAAATTTGCAACTAAGAGGTCCTTTCAATCTTTTATTTATGATTTTCTAGGCAGACTAACTTCCAGCTTGGTCGTCTCCACTTGTCTTTGGTAAACAAATTGTGCCATCATTAAATTATATCATAGATATTTCGACGAACTGGAAATATATAAGACTTTTGCAAAAAAGATGGCAGGTTTCTTGCTGTAGGCAAAGCTTTCAAACGCGGTGACAGAGGAATGTTACCATTAAAAAAAACGAATTTTGATATATAAGTATCAAAAGAGCAACTCAAATACAGGTCAATAACAAAAGTTAATGACCTGTATTTGAGTCTTAAATGAGTCCAAAACATTTGAGCGGCCCAACACCGAGTATGACATTCGGTTACAATTTTTCTTCAAATACTTTTAACTAAACATTATGAATTTCTACATTTTTCTCACAACATTACAATCAAATTACCAATTCATTATCATGGACCTCCATGTAAATTCAGTTCTGTCTAAAGGAATACAATGTTCAAGTTGTCTTTTAAATATGAATTCTAGATGAGTCCATAACACTCCAGTTTTCCAAGCGTGTGATATCCTTTTTCATCGCCACTGTCCCAGAGATCGGTATTTCCAAATCTCATTTGAATCACAGGAAGCTTGGACTTGTCTGTTAGTAAACCGCTGTCCTCTCGCCAATTCCAATCGTTCTTATCGCAGTTGCAGCTGTAGCTGCTGTCCGCACACGTGTTATTCAACCCGCATGCACATTTAAAGGGAACAGAGTTGACTCCACCCCAGTACTTCATCTTCTCGTCATCACGTGATACCCACCAGCCGAACATGCTACCATTGAAAAGGAGCCTTGAATGATAGCACTCGTATTTAATAAACTGCTCACAGTGAGAAGATAAAGCTCTTTAGCTTGCTAGCTGAAGGAGACTGGTTTCATCATCAGTAACATTACGCCAATAACTACCAGGGGCTTCAAACCCGTCCACCAGTGTTCTGCTTTCACTGTCGTGACTGACAACTGTTACTCCTATCCCGTCCTAGTCAGTCATGTCACAGAAGACTTTGAATGGTTTCACTCCGCCCTCTCCATCAGGGTCGATGACATAAGAAGCACTTTTAGCCTCAGGATTGCAGTATTTGACGTCACTGCAAGTTCGATTTCCTGAAAAACAAATAACAAAGCAACAAAGAACATAAGAAATTTAGAAGTAAAAAATTCCTTTTATTTTCACTTTACGGGAAATATACTTGGGGAATGTTTATTGGGGAAAAGAAGTACAATAAACCGATTTGAACTGAATTCATAGCCAAAAGTTAAAAAGAGGTAAACCATATACATACAAGAATAGTGGTTAATGACAGTATATGTTTCTTCCATTTCTACCACATGCAACAGTAAAAGACTAAATTCAATACCTCCACGTTTGCTGCGTTTGCAGTGAGTGCCGCAGAATCCAGGTTTACATTCACAATGATAGGAGTTCCTTTCATATTCAGGAACACAGACACCTCCGTTCTTACAAGGAGCGCTTTCACATTGAGACTAGAAACAAAGTAAACATTCCTTGAATCATTCAGTTTGTATTTAAAGAAACACGAAGAGTGTTTATCACCGAATATATGAAGAGATCTTACCAACGGACTACAGTGATGGAAAGTAGCGTTTGCATGAACCTTTTCAGCCTCTCTGTCCTTGTCTTTGGCCAATAACTCGCACAGATAAAGACCTTTGGAGTCAGGATACACTGCTATGTTGAACGAATAGCACTTTGGTTCACCGACACAAAGGAAAATGTAGTCCAACTTATCTTCCACCATGGACGATGTAAGTTTCTCTTACCATAAGAAATAAAGCACTTGAATTTACCAAACGAAGCACGGTCTGTTGGATATCGATAGAGAGCGCTGTTTGTGTGGCAAACAATAATCCTAATAAAGAACGAAAAAACAACAAGAGTGGCAGAAGCAGCATGACAGTAGCCGATGAACTCTCACCACCGGAATGAGCTGATGTATGACTCCGAAGACTTACATGCAAATGAAAAATAGGTCCTTTATAATTGCCTGTCATTCATTAAGAATTAGTAGCCACATCTATGAAGCAGGTGCCATGAGGGGGAAAAACTTCTACTATAGGAGAAGTAGAGGTGGAACAGTAAGTTTTAAAAAGTAATCTTATGTAAAACTCTCCTTGACAAGCCTCCGTGATACTTTTTATTTATTTATTTTTTTAAAAGAATTGCTTTCAAACGATGTCAATTAATACTTTCTATACAACGGGTTTAAAAAGTTTTAAATATTCATTTCAATATCTATTAACTCTGACCATGCTAATGATTTATTAAATTGGTTTGAACCAATTTTTTGTTAATTTTAAAGGGATTTTTGGTACTCTGCTCCCTGCTCTACAACAAACTTGAAAATATGTTTCTACTTACTCCTTCACATGTCCCTGTTAGCAGGTTTGCCTTAAGAAGTTATGTTTTGGCTCGCACCAGGATAACAATATATGAAATAAATTGAGATCATATATTGGCACCGACCGCAAGTTTCTTCTTTTTAGGTGGAGCAGCTGTTTATTTAATATTTTATTATTTTATCATGCCAAGACACTTTTCTCTTGGGATGTTTTTTGAGAAAGAGAAAACGATTCTTTTCTAATTTTTAATTTTTTCTTTTTTAGAAAAATTAAAAACACCAAATATCAAACTAATCTTTCATTACCTCCCGCAGTTAGTGGAAAAAAGTTGCGATGTTCTATTCACCGGATGGATTCTCTGATCATAAAGAGATACTGGGCAGACTTCCTCTTAGTGACTTAAAAGGAGCTAATCTTATAAATAAATAATAATCATTTTGAATTGGAACAAGTTCAGCTCAAAGAAATTGAAGAAATTTATTGAAGTCATGTCTTGAAAATGTTAGGAAATCCTTTACGTGGATCGGAAAACACGCGAGCCTCGATTATGTATTTTGTTTGCAAAAAAAGTCAGTCGTTTCATCCCTGTATACTAGCATTTTCAATGAAACACTATACTGGTTTCAAATATAAACATTGCGCAATTACTCAGTAAATATTTCCTGTAAAAGTTTCAAAAAATATCCAGATAAGAAAAATTATATTTGCGAATGTTGTTTATTCAACATGTTACAGCATTAGCAAAGAATAACATTTCACATAGGATAAATGGTCAGATTACTCGTTTAGGATTACGTCATGTCTCATGTTTAGAAAATTTGATATAATGCGTTGCTTTTTATCTCTCCTTCCGAATGCGCTTCATCTTTAAAATTAAGATAATCCAAAAGAGAAATTACATAGACTTAAAACAAAATATTTTTAGTTATCCGAACACCTAAGTAAATATCATCCCCAAAAGCTATATGGCTAATTCAACAGAATGCTTTTATAAGTCAATAGGTTTAGAAATTCTGCTCAACAGTTAATTGCAAAGTGCTTTATTGAAACAAAACATTGGCAGCTATATGCATAAATATATTTAATAATGACTTGTACCTTGTTGGTTCGTCATCAATAAATATTCCAAATCCACTTTGATGGAAACTGGATAATTTCTTATATACTGAGGTAATTTAGAGTTTTTTTCCCCCAATTTTGACTATTGAGGTTTATATCTTGGGGCTAACTTCTGACTTCTACTATAGGAGACGTAGAGGTGGAACAGTAAGTTTTAAAAAGTCATCTTAAGTAAAACTCTCCTTGGCAAGCCTCCATGATACTTTTTAGTTTTTTTTTTAACAAGAATTGCTTTCAAACGATGTCAATTAATACCTTCTATACAACGGGTTTAAAAAGTTTTAAATATTCATTTCAATATCTATTAACTCTGACCATGCTAATGATTTATTAAATTGGTTTGAACCAGTTTTTTGTTAATTTTAAAGGGATTTTTGGTCTCATGTTTAGAAAAGGTGATGTAATGCGTTGCTTTTTATCTCTCCCTCCGAATGCACTTCATCTTTGAAATTAAGATAATCGAAAGGAGAAATTGCATAGACTTAAAAAAATATATTTTTCACCTAAGTAACACCTAAGTAAATATTATCGCCGAAAACTATATGGCTAATTCAACAGAACACTTTCATAAATCAGCAGATTTAGAAATTTTGCTCAACACTTTATTGCAAGGGCTTTATTGAAACAAAACATTGGCAGCTATATGCATAAATATATTTAATAATGACATGTACTTTGTTGGTTCGTTATCAATTAATATTCCAAATCCACTTTGATGGAAACTGGATAATTTCTTGTATAAGGAGGTAATTTAGAGTTACAAGACTTTTCAAAGTAAAGTTGATTTTTTTCCCAATTTTGACTCTTGAGGTTTAAATCTTGGGGCTAATGACGGTTGACGATGTTAGTACCTTTGACAGCTGACGTTTATTACCAGTTAAAATCCCTTTAAGTTTGTTGTTGATTTAGCACGAGTCATAAATTATGTTTACACCTATTCAGTCTTTCTCTGAAAAAAGTAAACTTAATTTTAAAAACCTCCAACGATTTACTAATTAAGATATGTGCAGAGAAATGTATGCAATAACGAAAATGGCGAAAATTCGTCAAAATCATTAACTTCGCTTTGACAAATTAGACTCACCCACCCAACCACCCTACTGATTCACTGATGACCCCCCCCCTATTGAACCCTCCAAACTTCATCGGAAATGATCATAGAATAAAAACATATCGAAGAAACTTATAGGGTATTTCAGAGCATTCGAAGAGTGGGCCATTTCATATTACTCGAGGAATAAAACGATTGATTGCTTTTTCAAGCTCCATGGGTAGGGGGAGTGAAGGTGACAAAGAGTATTAAGTTAATTTTTCCTGAAGGTGACTGTCGTGGTCACAGATCTTTAAATCCCTAACACATTACATAACATTTTGTTGTTTAGTGGTATTGAGAATTCGCGAGCATATATTGAAATGCAGAAGGCGCCAACGAGAGGTCATCGAGCTCGGTCTAATAAAATGTCTTAGCCAAATAATTTAATCACTTGCAAAGTCCAAACAGAGGGAAATAAAACCGAAATATAGTTGCTTTTAAGAATAATCAGGCCATTACAACAAAGATGACTATCTAATGTAGGCTTCGAATTCAAGTGCTAATATAAGACTTACAGTCATTTTCAAATTGAGCGTATTTATTGGATTCAAATAGGGGTGAAAGTTTGCAACTTGACGTCCTTAGAATCTTTAATTTAAGATTTCCTTGGCAGACTAACTTCCAGCTTGGTCGTTTCCCCTTTGCTTTGGTTAACAAATTGTGTCATCATCAAATTACATCAAAGACATATTCCAACGAATTAGAAGCATGTATGAGTTTTGTTAAATGATGGCAGATTTTTCACAGCAGGCAACAGCTTTAACGTCTCTTGAAATTCTCAAACGCGGTAAAAGGGCAATGTTAAGTAAAAAACAAATGAGTTTTGACACACAAGTATCACTATAGCAACTACTTAAAGTTAGTGACCCTTTTTTGAGTATTAAATGAGTCCAAAACACTTGAGTGGTCCAACACTGAGTATGACATTCGGCTACAATTTTTTTCAAATACTTTTAGTCACACATCTTGAATTTCTCCATTTTTCTCACTACACCACAATCAAATTACCAATTCATTACATTTCTCTTGACTGTCATGGACCTCCATTTTAATTAAGATCTGAGAAAAAGAATAAGTCTTCAAGTAATATTTTTAATGTTCAACATACAGTCTTAGTGAGTTCTCAGTAAGTAAGTCCATAACACTCCAGTTTTCCAAGCGTGTGATATCCTTCTTCTCCTCCCGAGATACCAGTATCTCCAAACCTCATTTGAATCACGGGAAGCTTGCACTTGTCTGTTAGTAAACCGCTGTCCTCTCGCCAATTCCTATCGTTCTTATCGCAGTTGCAGTCGTGACTGCTGTCCGCGCACGTGTTATTCAAACCGCATGCACATTTAAAGGGAACAGAGTTGACTCCACCCCAGTAAGTCATATTCTCGCCATCACGTGATACCCACCAGCCGTACATGATACCATTGGAACGGAGGAGTGATTGATAGCACTCGTATTTAATAAACTGCTCACAGTGAGAAGATGAAGCTGTTAAGCTTGCTAGCTGAATTAGACTGGTTTCATCATAAGTAACACTGCGCGAATAGCTACCAGGGGCTTCAAACCCATCCACCAGTGTTCTGTTTTCACTGTCGTGACTGACAACTGTTACTCCTATCCCGTCCTTGTCAGTCATGTTACAGAAGACTTTAAATGGTTTCACTCCGCCCTCTCCATCAGGGTCGATGGCATAAGAGCCACTTTTAGCCTCAGGATTGCAGTATTTGATGTCACTGCAAGTTCGATTCCCTGAAAAACAAATAACAAAGCAACAAAGAACATAAGAAATTTAGAAGTAAAAGATTTCATTTATCTTAATATAAAGTGCCTGACATGAACACGAAATTTATTTTCTCTTTACGGGAATGTTTATCAGGGAAAAGAAGTACAATAGACCGATTTAAAATTGAATTCATAGCCAAAAGTTGAAAATAGGTAAACCATATACATACAAGAATAGTGGTTTATGACAGTATGTGACTCTTCCAGATCTACCACATGCAACAGTAAAAGACTAAATTCAATACCTCCACATTTGTAGCGTTTGCAGTGAGTTCCGCAAAATCCAGGCTTACATTCACAATGATAGGAGTTCCTTTCATATTCAGGAACACAGACACCTCCGTTCTTACAAGGAGCGCTTTCACATTGAGACTAGAAACAAAGTAAACATTCCTTGAATCATCCAGTTTGTATTTGAAGAAATACGAAGAGTGTTAAGCACCAAATATATGAACAGATCTTACCGACGGACTGCAGTGATGGAAGGTAGCGTTTGCATGAACCTTTTCAGCCTCTCTGTACTTGTCTGTGGCCAACAAAGCACACAGATAAAGACCTTTGGAGTCAGGATACGCTGCCATGTTGAACGAATAACAATTTGGTTCACTAACACAAAGAAAAGCGCAGTCCAACTGATCTCTCATCATGGATGATGAAATTTTCTCTGCCCACAAGTAATGGAATGGATCGCGCTTAAAGTTACCGAAAGAAAGATCGCTTGTTGGAGATCGATAGAGAGCGCTGTTTTGCATGGCAAACATCAAGTTAAACAGTAAAGGAAAAGACACTAAGAGAGGCAGGAGCAGCATGATAGTGGCCAGTGAACTTTTAACACCTGAATGCCTTGCGTCAGCCAACAGCAGCGATAAATAAAGAACAAAAAGGAAAAAATATATAATTATTCAGAGTGATAATTTTCTAGTATGGCATTTATTAAGGGTCATGATATGGCAATTATCTAAGGAGGAGGAGCAGGTGAAACAGATGGGTTGAGTTGTGAAACACTGAGAGCGTTACAAAATTTAAAAGTATTATCTTGAACTGCCAAACGGTAAAAGACAAGGGACGCTGTAGCGTGGCGGAAGTTAGATATTTGTAGATAGTGATACGTGTGGTGAAATTTCCAAGTTCCGCTTTGTTTGATCAACTGATGGAAAGTTTCCTGTCACATGACAGGTTCAGCGGTTGTGGTTCTTTACTTAATTTGTCATTTCCAAGTTTGCACGTGAGTCAGGCAAAACCTTATATGTCAATTTGTCCGTTAACAAGAACTTTCTTGTTTCTTCTATGAATTAAATACTTAGTTAAATGTTCTGTGTACTGAAAAAATGTCACTCACTTGTGAAAAAAACCCATTTTCTCTTAACTGCCAGGCGGAAAAAGACAAAGGGGAAAAACGCAAAAGACATCGAAGAGTGGTGAACGTTTGATATCTAAAGCAGGTGATACTTTGAGCTTAAAGTATCACAGATGGAAAATTAGCGCTTTCATTCAAACTGAGATAGCCTAAAATTATGCGCCCTATTCCAGTAAAAGAATACATTTTCTTAAAACTTAATAAAGAGTGATTTGAGATATGCATTGAACAGAACGGGAGCTTATTCTCTCACGCCGTGACGCTTTACAAGATAAGTTTATAGGACGACGCATTTTAATCAACACGTTTCTTTTATATCGGAACGTGATCTGCATATATTTTGAACTTGGAAAGGGTGTCCGGGATTTATATTTTTACGATTCGTTATTTTTGGATTAATATCTTTTAAACTTGAAAGTAGCACTCTTGAGCAAAGTTTTCAATGTAGTCGCCATATCTCGAGAAATAAGGAAAAATCGAAAATCCGGGACACACTTTTGGGGTTCATTATAATTCTGACATTATCATCAAACTTCACGAAAATTGACTGAATACCAGCCAACAATAAACTTTCCAAAGATCAAAACTCAAGCCAAAGCACTTTGCCAGAGAAAACTACTTAAATTTTTTTCGGGGCGTCGGAGTTTGTTTACATAAATGTATTTCCACTTCACGCTTGTCAAGGCTGTTATCCGATCACATTGAAGCAAGCTATTTGACGCTGTTTAGCCTGTCGGCGTTGACGCGTGCTGGGGGGCTGTTACAAAGCTGAGCGGGAATGGGAAAATAACACGCGAAATTAAAAATAGGACTTAATTTTTAATTTTTAATTTTTAAGTGACGGCTGTCAATACACCCACTTTAATCTCCCTAATCATTATTTTTTTATGTTAAGTTTAAAGGAAAATTACCGTATACAATTCACTACATCGATCTAAATTCAAATCCACGAGAGCCAAGACTATGTCAGTATCGTGAAACTTGAGCTTATGTTCAAAATAATACTTCATTAACGTATATGAATGGAATAAACGTTTCACGTGAGAAACGTGTACGTCAGACAAAAGCCATCGTTCATAATAGTATTGAAATACGAAAGCCTCCTTCGTAAAAAAGCTGGGTTATTTTGGTTGCTAGATTGGTCCATCTTAACTATTTGATCTCCCCACCCGTTTAGGAAAGTTTCGTTGTCTTGGAGTATGTTGATGTGTTTCACCTGTTTAACTTCCTGTCGCAATAATCATCGCCCTTGCAATAACTATCGCACTTTATAAGTACACTTACCTCGCTTTTTAATAAAAAAGTTGTCGCACTTTGTAACATAATCTTCTCTCTTTGAAATTACTGTCGCACCCCGGAATATTACTTTCGCTCTTATGAGTATCATTTGCAGTTTGTAATTAAAAAGCTGTCGCTTTATTCAAAGAACAGTCCAATGCATTTTGTTGTAACATAAGCTTTCGCACTTCGTATTAAAACTTGTAGAGCTTTCTAATTAAAGAGATGTTGCTCTGTGTAAGAACAGATCACGACATTTTGTTAATTATAAAATAGGCTTGAGAAGTTTCATTTTTTTCAATTTTCTTTATCGATGAAACCTTTCTGAGATTGTGGGCTCCTCCCATAAGAATTGTGTTCTGGATTTACTACAGTTTGATACTTCCCGGAATTTCATTGATGTGCATCATCGTGCCTCTTCTCGTCGATCTTGGAACGCTCACTTCTACTGGATTTACCACGGTTCTCATCTTCAATATTTGGGGGAAGGGGGAGGGGATAGTCCAAACTTCGATGCAGAAAACAATTTTTTGTATTTGTTTTAGTTTTTACAAAGTACTGAATATCTCTACATGATAAGCTTTAGTTTCTTCAAGCTGAGTACTCATATGCGATCCTGTCGTTGAAAGAATTTTGCTTTTAGGCAAGTAGTTAAAAAATCCTGATGGTGGGGGAGCGGAACCCCACACTCTCCCCTATATCCGACATCATGAGTGTAATGTGTACGTCATAAGTCCGTTCCACAGCTGATATCTCCAGTGAGATCATCAAAGTTTATATGGCCCCGGCTGACAGCACTGGCGTCAAGCAGTTTTACTCGTGCATGTTGATGACCAATAAATTCCTAGACCTCTATAGTCTTCCGCACCTTCGTCTCCAAACATTCACCAGTACCTTGCCTGACGACCTTAGGAGTGAGGAAGAAACTGGTACTTAGAATTGACACTCTTATTATTAAAGGAAAAACACGAGAAGGCTGTCAAGGCAGGCGGCTATGTCGAGTATGTCGGCTGATAATGTCCACGACCGAAAAATTGTCCAAAAAATGAATCTTTGGCCAAGAAGCAAGGCTTTGAGGGTAAATTTGAAATTTTGAGGACAATCTCTCAGCCAAGGGCATTATCAGGCGACATGCCAGCAAGCTAGAAGGGGGGATATTTATTTTATAACCCTCTCATTAATTTTTGTATCTTGCGTATAAAACAAAGTTTTGTTATCTTTTTTGTACTTTCTAGAGCAGCATTTGAGATCAGCCTTTAATTCCCAGCACCTGTGGACTCTACAAAATAAGTTCGTTTTTCTCCCTTTTCAAGTAATTAAGTCGAGAAAGTGAAACTGTTGGGCTTTTTACGTTGGCTTTCTTGCTTTTCGACGGAAATAATCGGACAAATATTAACATGGGGTTATTGGCTGATAATTGTCCGTTGATTTTGTACCACGTCAAATAAAGTAGGTAACAGAGCTGCGCGAAAATGAATGGACGGGTTTGATATTGCACATGTCGATAGAAAAGAACATTATAACCTTCTCTTACGAAAACAAGAAATGACATTCGTAATGTAGAATGTACAAATTCCCTTCGAGCATTGCAGCTCTGTGATCTGCACAGGGCGTGAGATATATACATTTTAACTACTGTGGCAGACAATAATTAACCAGAAACGGTAAAGGTTTGTTTAAAATTCACTAGAAAATATTCATTAAAAAAGTTCACTTACTACTCTGTATTTGGGTAACATCATGCCGAGAACAAGAAGAGAAGAGAAAAGCTGGCTATTTTTGAGAAATAGCTCGCTTTTACCCTGAGACGACTGAGGCTTACGATGTTAAGTTCAGATGAATGAGCTTTTCGATATGTATAAGAAATCACGTGATCAAAAGTAGGCAAGTTTGTGACCTTCCACAATATAGAAAATATTAAAGTTCACACGGTAACCAGGTGGACAATCAGACATGGTTTGATGCTACTCTGGTTTACAGATTGAATGAATGTAACCGAAGAAGTTACAATTCATAGACCCAACGTTTCGACACTCCTGCCTATATAGTGCCTTCAACAGGGATGATCTAAACGCTGCAACAAGAGGTCCTTTTATATGATAACTAATTAGCTTTTATGCAATACTCCTTGTGTTGGTTATTTGGAGAAGCTAGAAAACTGAGAAGTCTATGTCAAAATGACTGATCACTGTGATCAAGATCATTAAATTTGACTGCTGATAATATTTTGTCGGTACCAGCACTGTCCACTTAAACAAGTATTGTAACCTACACATTCAATAGCGCGAGGTTGCTTTATTTTGTTATCGTGCTAATGATATTTTTGCACACAATGAAGCTTAGTGGAGGACCCTGTTAAGAATGTTTAACATAAAAGTAAATTGACTCAAAAAACTCAAGAAGCTCGAGTAGCTGGAGGCACTCTCACGCATCTTTCTTGCTCCCAGCGTTAAATAATTCACTGACTTAGTTTCTATTGACTTTTACAAAAGGGGTTTTCAAACTGATTTTTAAACGTCCAGCTTGACTTGCATTCTTAATCGTATAAACCAGGCCAGTCATCGATGAAAGAGGTCTTAATAGTTTTGGTTTAGAGTATAACAACTTGACCGATAAACTCTGAAGAGGAAGCTCTCGAGAGAAATCTGTCTTTACATGATAAACAATCAGGTAAGCAAATGTGGTACAACCATAACATTCCTCTTTAGGATTCTGATACGTTATTCAGGAATCATTGAAGCTTATGCGTGCAGGCAGTTATACTATAAGTAACTTATTTGTTGCGGTCTGTATTATTTCATTTCATTTTTTTGACAGTGATAGTGCCTCACCAACGGCTCAGTTAGAATGGGGCCTTCGAATTATTCGTTGGCGCAGTGTACTTGAGTTGCTCACTTTAATCTAAGAGAATTTATATCAACGATTGTCTAAGGCTTACGGGAAAAATCTCGAGGACCGAGTTTGTTGAAAAGTACAATTGTCAGAATGTTGGGAGACTAACAACGCAAACACACGAAGTTGCTTAATCGTCATATACTGTACAACAATATTGTACAAATCTGTAAGTGATTATCGGGTTTTTTTTCAATTTCACGGTATTTGGACTACATGTTTATTGTTTTCACAAATGCTCTTCACACCGTCAACCATCTCCGTCTCCAAACTACAAGCAGCGACAATGGCGCCTTCGGCGCCTAAAATTATGCTTAATATGCTAAAACACATGCGCCAAACATTTTAACCTTCCTACTGATATTTATCCATCCTGGAATTCCTTTCAGGCAGCGAACTATCATAACAAATAGCATGTTACTTTACAGCGCTATAACAGGCGAGTCTAAAAATAGCGGGTAGACAGTTACGATCTATATGAGTCCCAAACACTTCAACTTTCCAAGTGTGTGGTATCCCTGATCACTTTTTGTAGAGCCGGTATCTCCAAACCTCAGTTGCTTCACGGGAAGCCTGGACTTGTTAGTAAGTAAACCACTGTCCTCTCGCCATTCTTGGTCAAGTTTGTCGCAGTTACATCCGTACTCAGGGTCTGCACATGTCTGGTTCAAGCCGCATGCGCATTTGTAATCGAAAGAATCCACTCCTCCCCAGTACTTCATCTCTTCTCCATCACGTGATACCCACCAGCCGTAACCATCGCGAAAGAGCCTTGAGTGATAGCACTCGTACATTATAAACTGCTCACAGTGAGAAGATGAAGCTGTTAGACTTGTCAGCTGAAGGAGACTGGTTCCCTGGTACGTGACATTGCACGAATAACTGCCGGGGTCCTGAAATCCATCCACCAGCGTTCTGTTTTCACTGTCGTGACTGACAACTGTCACTCCAACACCGTCTTTGTCAGCCATGTCACAGAAGACTTTAAAAGGTTTCTCTCCACCTTCTCCATCAGGATCGATGACGTAAGAGTCACTTGGAGTCCTAGGGTAGGAGTGTTTGATATCACTGCAGGTTCGATTTCCTGAAAAGTAAAAAGACACAGAGAAACGACTATTTCACAAAAGATTATCCCCGTTCTTACGGGAAAAGAGAACTACTGACGCGAGAAGCCATTTAAGAGATTGTATATATTAATCTTTCAAAAGTTTCATTTCCATGAAAAATGAAGAAAAGGTCGAACTTTCAATACCTTTCATATTGGAAACATGTTGCAGGACACTATAGATGTAGATGGAAGCAGTTGCACAAAGTTTTCAATGACATTTAGTTATAACTAAAGAAGACAGTATGACTTCTACTTTAGAGTTTGTACCTCTCAGTTTGAAATGAACTTAATACCTCCACGTTTGCAGTGAGTTTCACTGAGTCCAGGCTGATAATCACAGTGATAGGAGTTCCTTTCATATTCAGGAACATAGACAGGCCACCGTTCTTACAAGGAGCGCTAGAATGGAGACTAGAAACAAAGTAAACATTCCTTGAATCATCCAGTTTCTATTTTAAGAAATACGAAGAGTGTTAAGCACCAAATATATGAAGAGATCTTACCAACGGACTGCAGAGATGGAAGGTAGCATTTGCTTGAGCCTTTTCAGCCTCTCTGTGCTTGTCTTTGGCCAATAACTCGCACAGATAAAGACCTTTGGAGTCAGGATACACTGCCATGTTAAACGAATAGCACTTTGGTTCACCAACGCAAAGGAAAGTGTAGTCTAACTTATCTTCCACCATGGACGATGTAAGTTTCTCCGCCCATGACAAGTAGAAAGGGTCGCACTTGATTTTACCAAACGAAGCACGGCCAGTTGGATATCGATAGAGAGCGCTGTTTTGTGTGGCAAGCAACAATCCTAACAAAGAAGGAAGAAACAACAAGAGTAACAAAAGCAGTATGACAGTGGCTGACGAACTCTCACCACCGGAATGAGTTGCTGTATGATACCGCAGACTTTACATTCAAATGAAAAATAGGTCCTTTATAATTGCCTGTCAGTAATTATGAATTAAAAGCCACATCTATGAAGCAGGTGCCATAGGTGGGATAAACTTCTACTATAGGGGAAGTAAAGGTGGAACAGTAAGTTTTAAAAAGTCATCTTAAATAAAACTCTCCTTGACAAACCTGCATAATACTTTTTTAGATTTTTTTTTTTTTAACAAGAATTGCTTTCAAACTGTTGTTTTTTCCTATGGAGGAAACGATGTCTATTAATACCTTCTTTACAACAGGTTTAAAAAGTTTTAAATATTCATATCAATATCTATTAACTCTGACAATGCTAATGATTTATTATATTGGTTTGAACTAATGTTTTTGTTAATTTTAAAGAGATTTTTGGTACTCTGCTCCCTACTCTACAACAAACTTGAAAATAAATTTCTAGTTACTCCTTCACATGTCCCTGTTAGCAGGTTTTCTGTAAGGAGTTATGTTTTGGCTCGCACCAGGCTAACAATATATGAAATAAATTGACACTGACTATAAATTGGCACCAACCACAAAAGCTAAAGTTGTTTTCCCCTTTTAGAGGGAGCGGTTGTTTATGTAATATTTTTATTATTTTACTATGCCGAGACACTTTCCTCTTAGAAGGGTTTTTGTGAAAGAAAAAAAGTTCTTTTCTAATTTTTAGTTTTTTCTTTTTTGGACAAAATTAAAAACACCAAATATCAAACTAATTTTTCATTACCTCCCGGACGAATTCCTGATCATAGGCAGATACTGGGCAGATTTCCTCTTCGTGACTTAAAAGGAGCTTATCTAATTAATAAACAATAATCATTTTAAATTGGAACAAGTTCAGCTAAAAGAAATTGAAGAAATTTATCTAAGTTATGTCTGTCTGACATCTCTTAAAAATGTTAGGAAATCCTCTACATGGATCGGAAAACGAGCGAGCCTCGATTATGTAATTTATTTGCTAAAAATGTCAGTCGTTTCATCTCCGTATATTAGCATTTTCAATGAAACAATATACTGGTCTCAAATATAAACATTGCACAGTTACTCATTAAATATTTCTTGTAAAAAGTTCAGAAACAAATATCCAGTTAGAAAAACTCATATTTGCGAATATTGTTTATCGAACATGCTACAGCATTAGCAAAGAATAACATTTGACCTAGGAGAAATGGTCAGAGTACTCGTTTAGGATTACTTTAGATGCAATTTCAACAAGGCCTGCAAAGCAGAGTTGAATTACATTTGTTCTACATAACTAGATTGAAAAGAAAATAGTCTTCGACTTGTATCAGCCTGAGATGCAAAAAATGGTTTATTAGTGCACTATAATGACAACAAACAACTCGTTTTCGTCAGGAAATACATTATAGAGAGAACGAACGATGGGCGTTTTACCAGGGATAGTTATTTAGAACTGATGAGTAACTTATCGTAATCAACGGGAAAAAAAACTGGAACATTATCGTCACTGAAATGAACGTTTCGCGGCCTTGTATCCCAGAGATGCTAGTTCGCGGATAACAGGAATAAATAATCAACAGTTATTCACCAAAGTGGAGGCGAATAATTGTTTACGTATGCCATATAGGGAACCAAAAAAAAATCATTTAATGTTTGTGAATATACCAAAAGATCGTCGGAAGATCTTTGCAGCCTCTGGTATCGTTTAATTACGTATAAACTTGTTTACGCGTCAAAATGCGGAATGCCTCCGGCTTGCAGAAGCACAATAATTAATTCATTCCACTGTTATACGATAAAGAAGTCATAACTTTGGCGAATATTCAGATATTTTGACACGTTATGTCTCATGTTTAGAAAAGTTGATGTAATGATGCTATATTTTTATGCGTTGCTTTTTATCTCTCATTCCGAATGCGCTTCATCTTTGAAATTAAGATGATCGAAAAGAGAAATTGCATAAACTTAAAACAAAATATTTTTTGTATCTGAACACCTAACTAAATATCATCGCCAAAAAATATATGGCTGGTTCAACCGAATACTTTCATAAATCAATAGTTTTAGAAATTTTGCTCAACAGTTTGTTGTAAAGTGATTTATTGAAACAAAACGTAGGCAGCTATATGCATAAATATATTTAAAAATGACATATACTTTGTTGCTTCGTTATCAATTAATATTCCAAATCCACTTTGATGGAAACTGGATAATTTTTTATATACGGAGGTAATTTAGAGTTACAAGACTTTTCAAAGAAAAGGTTAAAAGAAGGTCTCAATGAAGGGGTTAATGTTGAATAATACAATAATAATAATAATAATAATAATACGGAGATAATTTAGAGTTACAAGACTTTTCAAAGTAAAGGTTAAAAGAAGGTCTCAATAAAGGGGTTAATGTTGAAAGTTGATTTTTTTTCCAATTTTGACTATTGATGGTTTATTATGTTTGCACCTATTCGGTCTTTTTCTGACAAAGTAAACTTAATTTTAAAGACCTCCAACGATTTACTAATTAAGATATGTGCAGAGAAATGCATGCAATTACGAAAATGGCGAAGACCCACTCACCCACCCACCCACCCACCCTACTGATTCCCTAATGACCCCCCCTATTGAACCCTCCAAACTTCATCGGAAATGATCACAGAATAAACACATATCGAAGTAACTTAAAGGGTATTTCAGAGCATTCGAAGAGCGGGCCATTTAACAATTGGTTCATACGTCAGCGTGCGTTCATCGAGATATGAAGCACGCGGGAGGTTTGGAGGGCAAGAAAGATGCGTAAGAGTTGCTCAAGGCGCAACCGAGAGCAACTCTAGCTTCTTCAGTGCTCTCCAATCTTCCCAAGTGCTTCATATATTGATGAACGTACAGCTGACGTATGAACCAATTGTTTTATAACATTTTCAACCTGATGGAAAATTTTTTTCCTCGAGGGATTTGTTTGCTGACGTCATGAGTGTGCACAATAGGAATATGAAGCACGCTCGCGCAATTGAATTTGAGTAGGCAAATTTACTAGCTATGTTATAATTCATATTACTCAAAAAATAAAACAATTGAATGCATTTTCAAGCTCCATGGGTAGGGGGAGTGAAGGTGACAAAGAGTATTAATTTAATTTGTCCTGAAGGTGACTGTAATGGTCACAAATATTTAAATCCCTAACACAATACATAACATTTTATTGTTTAGTGGTATTGAGAATTCGCGAGCTTATATTGAAATGCCGAAAGTGCCAACGAGAGGTCATCGAGCTCGGTCTAATAAAATGTCTTAGCCAAATAATTTAATCACTTGCAAAATCAAAACAGAGGGAAATAAAACCGAAATAAAGTTGCTTTTAAGATTAATCAGGCCATTACAACAAAGATGACTATCTAATGTAGGCTTCGAATTCAAGTGCTAATATAAGACTTACAGTCATTTTCAAATTGAGCGTATTTATTGGATTCAAATAGGGGTGAAAGTTTGCAACTTGACGTCCTTAGAATCTCTTGTTTAAGATTTCCTTGGCAGATTAACTTCCAACTTGGTCGTCTCCCTTTTGCCTTGGTTAACAAATTGTGTCATCATCAAATTACATCAAAGATATATTCCAACGAATTAGAAGCATGTATGAGTTTTGTAAAATGATGGCAGATTTTTCACCACAGGCAACAGCTTTCACGTCTCTTGGAATTCTCAAACGCGCTTAAAGGGAAATGTTAATTAAAAACAAATTAGTTTTGACACACAAGTATCACTATAGCAACTACTTAAAGTTAATGACCTGTATTTGAGTCTTAAATGAGTCCAAAACACTTGAGCAGTCTAACACTGAGTATGACATTCGGTAACAAGTTTTTGAAAATACTTTTAACTACACATTATGAATTTCTCCATTTTTCTTACTACATTACAATCAAATTACCAATTCACTACATTTCTCTAAACTATCATGGACCTCCGTTTTATTCAGGTCTGATTAAGGGAATACAATGTTCAAGTTGTCTTTTAAATGTGAATTCTAGATGAGTCCATAACACTCCAGTTTTCCAAGCGTGTGATATCCTGTTTCATTAACACCAGTATCTCCAAACCTCAATTGAATCACGGGAAGCTTGGAATTGTCTGTTAGTAAACCGCTGTCCTCTCGCCAATTCCAATCATTCTTATCACAGTTGCAGCCGTAACTGGTGTCCACGCACGTGTTATTCAAACCGCATGCACATTTGAATGGAACAGAGTCGACTCCACCCCAGTACTCCATCTTCTCGTCATCACGTGATACCCACCAGCCAAACATGTCACCATTGGAAAGGAGCACTGAATCATAGCACTCGTATTTGATAAACTGCTCACAGTGAGAAGATGAAGCTGTTAAGCTTGCTAGCTGAATTAGACTGGTTTCATTATAAGTAACACTGCGCGAATAACTACCACGGTCACTAAACCCCTCCACCAAAGTTCTGCTTTCACTGTCGTGACTGACAACTGTTACTCCTATCCCGCCCTTGTCAGTCATGTTACAGAAGACTTTAAATGGTTTCACTCCACCCTCTCCATCAGGGTCGATGACATAAGAGCCACTTTTAGCCTCAGGATTGCAGTACTTGATGTCACTGCGAGTTCGATTTCCTAAAAAACAAATAACAAAGAACATTAGAAATTTAGAAGTAAAAGATTAAGATAGAGTGCCTACGACATGTACAAGAAATTTTATTTTTTGCATTTTCTGATAGCTGTGTTTAAAAGTATAAAAAATCGACCTTTGCGCCTAGCAAGTTCTCCTTGACCATTTTTCTGCGCTTTGAAATTACGATTTGTCGGCCAAAAAGTGTTTCATCAAGCGCGCGGCCAAAACGATCACGTTACATAGTTGTGACGTAGAAAACTGTGAAGACACGTCGGTAACTATGGTAAAGAAAGGAGAAATCTAGAAGAAAGGACGAACGCATTGCGTGGCTGGAGCGCTAAAAGATGTTTGCTACAAGAATAATACACATATACCGGGTATTTCTATACACTAATTTCCAAAGGATGTAGCTGTATGGCCAAAATGGACGCTCCTCGATCGTCGACATCGAGGAGATTTTACTCTTCAATGTCGTCGGTCTTATGCTCCGTACCGGCTTCGAAAACGGCTGTTACGAACACATACCACTTGTTAAATCAGGGGAAGATAACCATAAATTCAGCTAAAAAGAATGCCTGTTCCCACACCGCATACGATTGTTCAACATTCTTTTCGGATGCAAGCAAAGAATGGTAAGTTCCTTATTGTTTTTTTAATTCACGTGCTTGAGATGTACTCATACTCCTTGTCTTTCCACATGACTACATTTACGCTTTTCTAATCGTATGAAAATCCTAATAATTGTAGTTTCCATCGTATTACAATAACAGGAATACATCATTTGTAATCAAGTTCAAGCCCTTTCCTGAGCTGACCGATACTCTGTATCTGATACCTCCTTTTGATCAGCTCGGCGACGATATCCTCTGCTTTTGCAATCTCTAAGGAAAGGAGCGACTTGCAGTGAAACTGCCCGATGACTTCTTGGCGAAAAATCATCGTTCCTCATGATACAGCTGGTTCTTTCGTAAAAGTAGCATCTGGTTTGCTAAGGGAATTACTCTACAGCGACGAAACACTAAAGCACTGAGCAAGGAGAACCTTTGCCCCACTTAGTGCGAAGGAATAAAATTTTATGGCAACAGAAACGAACACAGCTACACATTTTTTTCAACATGGATTTCGCCATAGAAAACAGAACGCCAAACGCAACAACTAAACATTTAGTAACGGGAGTTTTTTGTTCTTATCTTGACCTAAAGACTGCTGCAGGCGAGAAACCTTTGTCAGTCTGCGTCTAAATCTTCGTTTCATGCACGTGGTTCTCTTTCGTAAGGCTGAACCGTACTCACAACCTCCAATTTTTTCTTTACTAATTGGGTACGATGTATCAACTCTCGGTAGAGTTTGGTGAAGGTAGGTATACATCGCTATCGGAAATTATTTCAAGAGTATTTCAACGCTGACTGATACAAAATTACAGGAGAAGTGAGAGATTTGTGCAATAGAGAGTTTTTACAGTTTTCTACGTCATAACCCGCTTATTCGTTACCAGTCCATGGAACACTTTTAAAACAAAATAAGAGCACTTTAGGGCCCGAAAAACCGAGTTTGAAGTTCTTTGAAATTTTTTCTTCTATCGGAATTGGTTTGAACATAAATTCTCTTCATAGGCACTTTAAAGGAAAAACAAACTAAGGTATGTTTATCGGGAAAGCAGTAAAATAGACTAATTCGAATGCATTTAATTTTATAGCACAAGGTTAAACATAGGTAAACCACCAATTTATAACAGATGATTGAAAATAACAGTATGAGTTTTGTTTTTTCAGTTTTTCATGCAACAGAAAGTAGGACAGATTCAATACCTCCCCTTTCGCGGTGAGTTCCGCAGAATCCTGGTCTACAGTCACAATGATAGGAGTTCCATTTATATTCAGGAACACAGACACCACCGTTCTTACATGGAGCGCTTACACACGGAGGCTAGAAACAAAGTAAACATTCCTTGAATCATTCAGTTTGTATTCAAAGAACTACAAAGAGTGTTTATCACCAAACATATAGAGAAATCTTACCAACGGACCGTAGTGATGGAAGGAAGCATTTGCATGGAACTTGTCAATATCTGTGTACTTGTGTGTGGCCAACAACTCACACAGATAAAGACCTTTAGAGTCAGGATACGCTGCCATGTTGAACGAATAACAATTTGGTTCACCAACACAAAGAAAACACATCAGGTTAAGCAGTAAAGGAAAAACACTAAGAGAGGCAGGAGCAGTATGATAGTGGCCAGTGAACTTTTAAGGGGGTCTAACTTGAGAGACTCAGGAGTTACAGACACAAACAGATTCCTGACTAGTATACTACAGCTAAGTGTGGCAGTTTCCACATATAATTTGCCCCCATTCGTGTCACTTCAGACAAAACGTGTTTTGCATACATGAATTATAAGTAATTTTGTAAAATGGACTTAGACGACTGAGAAGTTTTTTCATTAGCGTGTTCAGTTTGACCTGTGTTTTACACAATATTCGTTCTTGCTTATTTTGGCGATGTACTGGATCGATGATGTTTTTGATTTGTTTCAAAGAAAATATTCCATTCTGAAAACTCAACACCAAATTTTTAAAACAGCTCATAATTTAATTTGCAAAACTTCACCTGGCTGCGAGGACCTATGGCAAGGAAGAAAAATCCTTGTCAGAAAAAAAAAGCTAATTAGTTATCATATAAAAGGACCTCTTGTTGCAGCGTTTAGATCATCCCTGTTGAAGGCACTATATAGGCAGGAGTGTCGAAACGTTGGGTCTATGAATTGTAACTTCTTCTGTTACATTCATTAAATCTGTAAACCAGAGTAGCATCAAACCATGTCTGATTGTCCACCTGGTTGCCGTGTGAACTTTAATATTTTTTACATTGTGGAAGTTCACAAACTTTCCTACTTTTGATCACGTGATTTCTTATACATATCGAAAAGCTCATTCATCTGAACTTAACATCGTAAGCCTGAGTCGTCTCAGGGTAAACGCGAGCTATTTCTCCAAAATAGCCAGCTTTTCTCTTCTCTTCATGTTCTCGGCATCATGTTACCCAAATACAGAGTAGTAAGTGAACTTTTTTAATGAATATTTTCTAGTGAATTTTAAACAAACCTTTACCGTTTCTGGTTAATTATTGTCTGCAACATTAGTTAAAATGTATGTATCTCACGCCCTGTGCAGATCACAGAGCTGCAATGCTCGAAGGGAATTTGTACATTCTACATTACGAATGTCATTTCTTGTTTTCGTACGAGAAGGTTATAATGTTCTTTTTTATTGACATGTGCTATATCAAACCCGTCCATTTATTTTCGCAGCTCTGTTACCTACTTTATTTGACGTGGTACAAAATCAACGGACAATTATCAGCCAATAACCTCATGTTAATATTTGTCCGATTATTTCCGTCGAAAAGCGAGAAAGCCAAAGTAAAAAGCCCAACAGTTTCACTTTCTCGACTTAATTACTTTAAAAGGGAGAAAAACGAACTTATTTTGTAGAGTCCACAGGTGTTGGGAATTAAAGGCTGATCTCAAATGCTGCTCTAGAAAGTACAAAAAAGATAACAAAACTTTATTTTATACGCACGATACAAAAATTAATGAGAGGGTTATAAAATAAATATCCCCCCTTCTAGCTTGCTGGCATGTCGCCTGATAATGCCCTTGGCTGAGAGATTGTCCTCAAAATTTCAAATTTACCCTCGAAGCCTTGCTTCTTGGCCAAAGATTCATTTTTTGGACAATTTCTCGGTCGTGGACATTATCAGCCGATATACTCGACATATCCGCCTGAATGTGGTTTCTTTACATATTATTTCGGCCAGTTCTCGAAATTTTGTCATTCAAACATGCGTTGCACCTGCTCCATAGATGGGCTTTTAATTATAAAAAGCAAAAAAATACCGCAAAAGGAGAAGTTTCTTATTCACAATTAAAGTGCTTTTTATATTAAAGCAGCTCATCCAGGTGTTGTCGTCCAACAACCACCGTCATGCTGCTCCTGCTACTCTTAATATTTTTCCCTTCGTTCCTTACCTTGATGTTTGCCAACAGCGCTCTCTATCGGTATCCGACATACGATCTTTCTTCTGGTAACTTTAAGTGCGACCTCTTCTATTACCTTTGGGAAGAAAAACTTACATCATCTATGGTAAAAGGTCAGTTTTCCTGCGCTTTCCTCTGTGTTGGTAGCAGAGTATTCTGACTCCGATGGTCTTTATCTTTGTGAGTTGTTGGTCACTGACAAAGACAGAGCTACTGGAAAGCTTTTTGCAAATGCCACATTCCGTTATTTCAGTCCTTGGGTAAGCTCTCCTTACATATTTGGTGATTGAAACGTATTTTATCGATATATATTATTTGTGGAACGTTCTCGGTCTCTTTTCAGTCTCATGTGAAAGCACTCCTTGTATGCACGGTGGTGTCTGTGTCCCTGAGTATGAGTAAAACTCCTATCACTGTGACTGTAAACCTTTATTCTGTGGAACTCACTGCAAACGAGGTGGTATAAAATGGTTTGTGCGCTTTTTTTTTCCCAGATGTTCAAAAATGCATCTGCACGAGGTTAAGCTTCAATTTTTTTGTGACTGGTCAATTTCAATGAAGTTTTCACCACTCTAGCCTCTTGAGAGCTCTTCATACGTCTTAAGTGCTTCATTTAACAAATAGAGAAGCCTTGACTGTGCTCTGTTCTGTTATAAAGCACGCAGGAAGCGGCTAGAGCACGAAAGAAGTGTAGGGAGAGTGTTTCTCCCCACTTCTTGAGTGCTCTAGCCGCTTCCTAAGTGCTTTATAACAGAACAGAGCACAGTCAAGGCTTCTCTATTTGTTTTATAATAAAGAATCCGTTAAATTACCCAAGCATTACTTTCAATTTCCAAATCAAACTTTATTTCCAAAGCGAACAGCAATGTCGTCAGCATGCTCTATACTCTCATAAAGCACGCTACAATAAGCCAATCAGAATCCTTGTTAGAATGATCCAAATAATCTGATTGGCTGTACAAGACTAAAGCGGTCAAAAGTGTCAAACCATCAAAGTTCAAAAACCATCAAAGTTCACATTCTACGATAGTTTACAAAAAACTAAACTAAATTAGTTCGGCAAGTCGAACTTAACACTTTTGCCTGAAGTTTTCAAGTCTCTAATACAGAATCTTGAAGTGAAATGTTCAGTGAACTTCAGCCGAATTATTGCTCATAAAAATACGCGAGTTTTTTCACATGACAAGGTAGAAAATAAACTGTTCAATGAATGAACGACAGCCGAATTCACCGGAACATGAAGATCGCTCGCGATGACAGCGCCGCAAAACTCGGTTGCAGTGGCTGATGTGAATTGCCCCCAACCTATCGGAAAGGATATCATAGCAAGCTCTTATTTTTTCACTCGAACGGTGGCCGATGTAGTTTCTGAGGCTTGCTTTACTGTGATGACCGGAGATCGCCATGATGAGCGAGCCGCGATGAACTTCAGCATGATCATATTCGCTCAGACACCGTCATGATTAGTATGAATTTTAACAATTATGCCAGTTTGGTTATATTTTTCATCATTTCTGTTTTATTCTGTTTTGTTTTTGAACACTGAACTTTATATACTATACGAGTGTTAGCTGTGTTTGATTTTTATTACCGTACGTAAGCTTGCAATCTAACTGAGCGTGAAAATCTTTAAAACTCGAAATGTTTATTTTGTTTTTCCTTTGAGGATTTTCGTATCTGCTCACGTTTTAATAACGTAAATTACGGCGCCTGGTATGTTTGATTCTTCTGTTGCTACTTGCCGGCTCGCTTCAGTTTCGAAATTTCAATTATCGGGAAAAAGCTGAAAAGAAGTCCCGGAAAAGGTCGAACATAGTACAATTGGCAGATGGCGTGACAGCTGTAGCTCAGCTCTATGCTCTATACTCTCATAGAGCACGCTCTTTCAACCAATGACAGCGCGCGTTATATGCGAACTTTATTATAAATCCAGATAAACACACGGCTGTCGCGATAGAGAAGTTTTAATGCAGTTTGCTACGTTTTCTACGTACACTACGTCATCATTGTGTACAATGGGAATATGAATCACGCTAGTGAATTTGATTGACACGAAATAATCCTCCGCATGAAAACTCCATGAATTTAATCCGATGCTAAGAACGCATGAAATAAGATATAATTGCAATCGATTTCTTCCTTTTTGCTTCTAAGGAGATAAAACCTGCAGTCAGATCAAACAGTCAGGTCAAACTTTGTAACTTCCCAAGTGGATCTTACGTCATCGACCCGGATGGAGAGGGCGGGGTGAAACGTTTCAAAGTATATTGTAACATGACTGACAAGGGCGGTGTTGGAGTGACAGTTGTCAGTCATGAAAGTGAGGGCAGGAGGTTGCTGCGAGGGTTTGGTGGCAGAGGCTCCTATTTTCGCTCTATCAACTACACGGAGGCTGACATGGTTGAACTGGCGAACCTGACAGCCTGCTCACTGTGAGCAGCTTATAAAGCACGAGTGCTACCACTCACGGCTCCTCTACAATGGTGACATGTACGGCTGGCGGGTGTCACGTGGTGGAGAGAACGTGAAGTACTGGGGAAGAGTTGATTCTGTTGACTACGAATGCACATGCTTGAATAATATATATGCACAGAGCAATATTAAGGAATCTTCGTAAATGTAAAATTCAGTCTTAACCGAGAGCTGCATTTTGATGAATAAGTAGTACGCTGTTGAGAATAGTTGCGATGCATCAAAAAACTCACTCGTTCGCTGCACTCAATTGCCTTTTTAGTTGTTTTTTTTTTTTGTTTTGTTTTTTATTCAACTCGTGAATAAAATCGTTCGTGCGCACCCTCCATGGAATAATTTCTATATCAGCTCGTAACGGACTTTAAGTTTGAAGTAAGTACTCGTAAAAAAACGCTTGAGGTATATCACTGGATATTCACTTGAGCAAAAATATTTGATTGATTATAAAAAATAACTCTACAAACAAATAAGACAATGCAGTTTCTAAACTGAAATTTCCTTATTTTTTAACGATTTTCTTTACTGAGAGTACCCTTCAACCGAAAAGCCCCCCTAACTAAAACTTTAAGTACAGCTGCTCAAAAACAAGTTTGGTGAACCCATTCTATGCCAAATTTCATCCAGCATGCCAAGTTTTATCTTATTGCAGAGTTTAAAAACAACTCGCAGCAAAGGTTCTTGCCATGCGCCCTAATTGTTACATTATTTTTTGCTACGTTCATTCCAAATAACAAACCATTGTATAGAATAACAAACATTTTGCGACAAACACGAACTCGTGGACAGCCTTCTCGTGTTTTTCCTTTAATAATAAGAATGTCAATTCTAAGTACCAGTCTCTTTCTCACTCCTAAGGTCGTCAGGCAAGCTACTGGTAAATGTTTTGAGACGAAGGTGCGAAAGACTAGAGAGGTCTAGGAATTTATTGGTCATCAACATGCACGAGTAAAACTGCTTGACAACAGTGCTGTCAGCCGGGGCCATATCAACTTTGATGATCTCACTGGAGATATCAGCTGTGGAACGGACTTATGACGTACACATTACACTTATGATGTCGGATATAGGGGAGAGTGTGGGGTTCCGCTCCCCCACCATCAGGATTTTTTAACCACTTGCCTAAAAGCAAAATTCTTTCAACGACAGGGTCGCATATGAGTACTCAGCTTGAAGAAACTAAAGCTTATCATATAGAGATACTTCTCAGTACTTTGTAAAAACAAAACCAAATACAAAAAATTGTTTTCTGCATCAAAGTTAGGACTACCCCTCCCCCTTCCCCCAAATATTGAAGATGAGAACCTTGATAAAACCAGTAGAAGTGAGCGTTCCAAGATCGACGAAAAAGGTACGATAAGGCAAATCAATGAAATTTTGGGAAGTATCAAACTGTAGTAAATTCAGAACACAATTCTTATGGGAGGAGCCCACAATCTCAGAAAGGTTTCATCGATAAAGAAAATTGAAAAAAATGAAACTTCTCAAGCTTATTTTATAATCAACAAAATGTCATGGTCTGTTTTTACACAGAGCAGCATCTCTTTAATTAGAAAGCTCTACAAGTTTTAATACGAAGTGCGAAAGCTTATGTTATAACAAAATGCATTGGACTGTTCTTTGAATAAAGCGACAGCTTTTTAATTACAAACTGCAACTGGTACTAAAAAGAGCAAAAGTAATATTCCGGGATGCGACAGTAGTTTTAAAGAGCGAAGATTATGTTACAAAGTGCGACAACTTTTTTATAAAAAAGCGCGGCAAGTGTTCTTATAAAGTGCGATAGTTATTGCAAGAGCGACGGTTATTGCGACAGGATGTTAAATAAGTGAAAACACATCAACATAGTCAAAGACAAAGAAACTTCTCAAACGGGTGAGGAGATCAAATAGTTAAGATGGACCAATCTAGCAACCCAAATAACCCAGCTTTTTCACGAAGGAGGCTTTTCGTATTTCAATACGATTATTAACGATAGCTTTTCTCTGACGTACACGTTTATCACGTGAAACGTTTATTCCATTGATAAACGTTAATGAAGTATTATTTTAAACATAAGCTCAAGTTTCTCGTGGATTTGAATTTAGATCGATGTAGTGAATTGTATACGGTAATTTTCCTTTGAACTTAACATAATAAAATAATGATTAGGGAGATTAAAGTGTGTATATTGACAATCGCCACTTAAAAATTACTATTCCGCATAATAAACATAAAATGTCAAAATACAAAATTAAAGTCCTATTTTTAATTTCGCGTGTTATTTTCCCATCCCCGCTCAGCTTTGTAACAGCCCCCCAGCACGCATCAACGCCGGCAGGCAAAACAGTGTCAAATAGCTTGCTTCGATGCGATTAGATAACAGCCTTCGCAAGCGTGAAGTGGAAATACATTTATGTAAACAAACTCCGACGCCTCGTAAAATTTTAAGTCGTTTTCTCTGGCAAAGTGCTTTGGCTTGAGTTTTGATCTTTTCAAAGTTTATTCTCGGTTGGTATTCAGTCAATTTTCGTGAAATTTGATGATAATGTCCGAATTATAATGAACCCCAAAAGTGTGTCCCGGATTTTCGACATTTCCATATTTCTCGAGATAGAGCGACTACATTGAAAATTTGCTCAAGAGTGCTACTTTCAAGTTTAAAAAATAATAATCCAAAAAGAACGAATCGTTTAAATACAAATCCCGGACACCCTTCCTTAGTTCAAAATATGGGCAGATCACGTTCTCAGTATAAAAGAAGCGTGTTGATGAAAATGCGTCGTCCTATAAACTTATCTTGTAAAACGTCGCGGCGTGAAAGAATAAGCTCCCGTTCTGTTCAATGCATATCTGAAATCACTGTTTATTGAGTTTTAAGAAAATGTATTCTTTTACTGGAATAGGGCGTATAATTTTAGGCTATCTCAGTTTGAATGAAAGCGCTAATTTTCCATCTGTGATACTTTAAACTTAAAGTATCACCTGCTTTAGATATCAAACGTTCACCACTCTTCGATGTCTTTTGCCTTTTTCTCCTTTGTCTTTTTCCACCTGGAGTTAAGAGGAAATGGGTGTTTTCACAAGTGAGTGAAATTTTTTCAGTACACAGAACATTTAACTAAGTATTTAATTCATAGAAGAAACAAGAAAGTTCTTGTTAACGGACAAATTGACATATAAGGTTTTGCCTGACTCACGTGCAAACTTGGAAATGACAAATTATGTAAAGAATCACAACTGCTGAACCTGTCATCTGAATGGAAACTTTCCATCAGTTGATCAAACAAAGCGGAACTTGGAAATTTCACCACACGTATTACCATTTACAAATATCTAACTTCCGCCACGCTACAGCGTCCCTTGTCTTTTACCGTTTGGCAGTTCAAGATAATACTTTTATAATGAAAAGGCATAACTTTAATCTAAAGAGACGAGGACACTTCAATTTTGAAACGCTCTCAGTGTTTCACAACTCAACCCATGTGTCTCACCTGCTCCACCTCCTTAGATAATTACCATATCATGACCCTTGCCAAATGTCACACTAGAAAATTATCACTCTGAATAATGATACTTTTTTTTTTCTTTTTGTTCTTTATTTATCGCTGCTGTTAGCTGACGCAACGCATTCAGGTGTTAAGTACTGTTTTTATGCAATACTCCTTGTGTTGGTTATTTGGAGAAGCTAGAATACTGAGAAGTCTACGTCAAAATGACTGATCACTGTGATCAAGATCATTAAATTTGACTGCTGATAATATTTTGTCTGTACCAGCACTGTCCACTTAAACAAGTATTGTAACCTACACATTCAATAGCGCGAGGTTGCTTTATTTTGTTATCGTGCTAATGATATTTTTGCACACAATGAAGCTTAGTGGAGGACCCTGTTAAGAATGTTTAACATAAAAGTAAATTAGCTCAAAAAACTCAAGAAGCTCGAGTAGCTGGAGGCGCTCTCACGCATCTTTCTTGCTCCAAGCTTTAAATAATTAACTGACTTTTGCAAAAGGGGTTTTCAAACTGATTTTTAAACGTCCAGCTTGACTTGCATTCTTAATCGTATAAATCAGGCCAGTCATCGATGAAAGAGGTCTTAATATTTTTGGTTTGGTTTTGGTTTAGAGTATAACAACTTGACCGATAGACTCTGAAGAGGAAGCTCTCGAGAGAAATCTGTCTTTACATGATAATCAATCAGGTAAGCAAATGTGGTACAACCATAACATTCCTCTTTAGGATTCTGATACGTTATTCAGGAATCATTGGAGCTTATGCATGCAGGCAGTTATATTATAAGTAACCTATTTGTTGCAGTCTGTATTATTTCATTTCATTTTTTTGACAGTGATAGTGCCTCACCAACGGCTCAGTTAGAATGGGGCCTTCGAATTATTCGTTGGCGCAGTGTACTTGAGTTGCTCACTTTAATCTAAGAGAATTTATATCAACAAGTGTCTAAGGCTTACGGGAAAAATCTCGAGGACCGAGTTTGTTGAAAAGTACAATTGTCAGAATGTTGGGAGACTAACAAGGTAAACACACGAAGTTGTTTAATCGTCATATACTGTACAACAATATTGTACAAATCTGTAACTGATGATCGGGTTTTTTTTCAATTTCACGGTATTTGGACTACATGTTTATTGTTTTCACAAATGCTCTTCATACCGTTAACAATCTCCGTCTCAAAACTACAAGCAGCGAAAATGGCGCCTTCGGCGCCTAAAATTATGCTTAATATGCTAAAACACATGCGCCAAACATTTTAACCTTCCTACTGATATTTATCCATCCTGGAATTCCTTTCAGGCAGGGAACTATCATAACAAATAGCATGTTACTTTACAGCGCTATAACAGGCGAGTCTATAAATAGCAGGTAGACAGTTACGATCTATATGAGTCCAAAACACTTCAACTTTCCAAGTGTGTGGTATCCCTGATCACTATTTGTAGCGCCGGTATCTCCAAACCTCAGTTGCTTCACGGGAAGCCTGGACTTGTTAGTAAGTAAACCCCTGTCCTCTCGCCATTGTCGGTCAAGTTTGTCGCAGTTACATCCGCGCTCAGGGTTTGCACATGTACCTTTCAAGCCGCATGCGCATTTGCCATCGATAGAATCCACTCCTCCCCAGTACTTCATCGTTTCTCCATCACGTGATACCCACCAGCCGAAACCACCGAGAAAGAGCCTTGAGTGATAGCACTCGTACATTATAAACTGCTCACAGTGAGCAGATGAAGCTGTTAGACTTGCCAGCTGAAGGAGACTGGTTCCCTGGTACGTGACATTGCACGAATAACTGCCGGTGTCCTGAAATCCATCCACCAGCGTTCTGTTTTCACTGTCGTGACTGATTACTGTCACTCCTATCCCGTCCTTGTCAGTCATGTTACAGAAGACTTTAAATGGTTTCACTCCGCCCTCCCCATCAGGGTCGATGACATAAGAGCCATTTTTAGCCTCAGGATTGCAGTATTTGATGTCACTGCAAGTTCGATTTCCTGAAAAACAAATAACAAAGCAACAAAGAACATAAGAAATTTAGAAGTAAAAGATTTCATTTATCTTAATTTATAATAAAGTTCGGATATAACGTGCGCTGTCATTGGTTGAAAGAGCGTGCTCTATGAGAGTATAGAGCATAGAGCTGAGATACAGCTGTCACGCCATCTGCCAATTGTACTATGTTCGAGCTTTTCCAGGACTTCTTTTTAGCTTTTTTCCGATAATTGAAAGTGAAATTTCGGAACTGAAGCGAGCCGGCAAGTAGCAACAGAAGAATCAAACAAAGGTTTGAAACATACCAGGCGCCGTAATTTACGTTATTGAAACGTGAGCAGATACGAAAATCCTCATAGGAAACACAAAATAAACATTCCGAGTTTTAAAGATTTTCACGCTCAGTTGGATTGCAAGCTTACGTACGGTAATAAAAATCAAACACAGCTAACACTCGTATAGTATATAAAGTTCAGTGTTCAAAAACAAAACAGAACAAAACAGAAATGATGGAAAATATTACCAAACTGGCATAATTGTTAAAATTCATACTAATCATGACGGTGTCTGAGCGAATATGATCATGCTAAGTTCATCGCGGCTCGCTCATCATGACGATCTCCGGTCATCACAGTAAAGCAAGCCTCAGAAACTACATCGGCCGCCTTTCGAGTGAAAAAATAAGAGCTTGCTCTGATATCCTTTTCGATACGTTGAGTGGCAATTCACAGTAGCCACTGCAGCCGAGTTTTGCGGCGCTGTCATCACGAGCGATCTTCATGTTCCGGTGAATTCGGCTGTCGTTCATTCATTGAACAGTTTATTTTCTACCTTGTCATGTGAAAAAACTCGCGTATTTTTATGAGCAATAATTCGGCTGAAGTTCACTGAACATTTCACTTCAAGATTCTGTATTAGAGACTTAAAAACTTCAGGCAAAAGTGTTAAATTCGACTTGCCGAACTATTTTAGTTTGTAAACTATCGTAGAATGTGAACTTTGATGGTTTTTTAACTTTGATAGTTTGACACTTTTGACAGCTTTAGTCTTGTACAGCCAATCAGATTATTTGAACCATTCTAACAGGGATTCTGATTGGCTTATTGTAGCGTGCTTTATGAGAGTATAGAGCATGCTGACGACATTGTTGTTCGCTTTGGAAATAAAGTTTGTTTTGAAAATTGAAAGTAATGCTTGGGTAATTTAACGGATTCTTTATTATAAAACAAATAGAGAAGCCTTGACTGTGCTCTGTTCTGTTATAAAGCACTAAGGAAGCGGCTAGAGCACTCAAGAAGTGGGAAGAAACACTCGACTACATCTCGTGTTTCTCCCTACACTTCTTTCGTGCTCTAGCCGCTTCCTGCGTGCTTTATAACAGAACAGAGCACAGTCAAGGCTTCTCTATTTGTTAAATAAAGTGCCTGACATGAACACGAAATTTATTTTCTCTTTACGGGAAATACACTTGGGGAATGTTTATTGGGGAAAAGAAGTACAATAAACCGATTTGAATTGAATTCATAGCCAAAAGTTGAAAAGAGGTAAACCATATACATACAAGAATAGTGGTTTATGACAGTATGTGTTTCTTCCAGTTCTACCACATGCAACAGTAAAAGACTAAATTCAATACCTCCACGTTTGCAGTGAGTTCCGCAAAATCCAGGCTTACATTCACAATGATAGGAGTTCCTTTCATATTCAGGAACACAGACACCTCCGTTCTTACAAGGAGCGCTTTCACATGGAGACTAGAAACAAAGTGAACATTCCTTGAATCATCCAGTTTCTATTTTAAGAAATACGAATAGTGTTAAGCACCAAATATATGAAGAGATCTTACCAACGGACTGCAGTGATGGAAGGTAGCATTTGCATGAACCTTTTCAGCCTCTCTGTACTTGTCTGTGGCCAATAACTCACACAGATAAAGACCTTTGGAGTCAGGATACACTGCTATGTTGAACGAATAGCACTTTGGTTCACCGACACAAAGGAAAGTGCAGTCCAACTTATCTTCCACCATGGACGATGTAAGTTTCTCTTCCCATAAGAAATAGAAAGGGTCGCACTTGAATTTACCAAACGAAGCACTGCCTGTTGGATATCGATAGAGAGCGCTGTTTTGCATGGCAAACATCAAGTTAAACAGTAAAGGAAAAGACACTAAGAGAGGCAGGAGCAGCATGATAGTAACCAGTGAACTTTTAACACCTGAATGCCTTGCGTCAGCTAACAGCAGCGATAAATAAAGAACAAAAAGAAAAAAAAATGTAATTATTCAGAGTGATAATTTTCTAGTATGGCATTTATTAAGGGTCATGATATGGCAATTATCTAAGGAGGAGGAGCAGGTGAAACAGATGGGTTGAGTTGTGAAACACTGAGAGCGTTACAAAATTTAAAAGTATTATCTTGAACTGCCAAAGGGTAAAAGACAAGGGACGCCGTAGCGTGGCGGAAGTTAGATATTTGTAGATAGTGATACGTGTGGTGAAATTTCCAAGTTCTGCTTTGTTTGATCAACAGATGGAAAGTTTCCTTTCACATGACAGGTTCAGCGGTTGTGGTTCTTTACTTAATTTGTCATTTCCAAGTTTGCACGTGAGTCAGGCAAAACCTTATATGTCAATTTGTCCGTTAACAAGAACTTTCTTGTTTCTTCTATGAATTAAATACTTAGTTAAATGTTCTGTGTACTGAAAAAATTTCACTCACTTGTGAAAAAAGCCCATTTTCTCTTAACTGCCAGGCGGAAAAAGACAAAGGGGAAAAACGCCAAAGACATCGAAGAGTGGTGAACGTTTGATATCTAAAGCAGGTGATACTTTGAGCTTAAAGTATCACAGATAGAAAATTAGCGCTTTTATTCCAACTGAGATAGCCTAAAACTATGCGCCCTATTCCAGTAAAAGAATACATTTTCTTAAAACTTAATAAAGAGTGATTTGAGATATGCATTGAACAGAACGGGAGCTTATTCTCTCACGCCGCGACGCTTTACAAGATAAGTTTATAGGACGACGCATTTTAATCAACACGTTTCTTTTATATCGGAACGTGATCTGCATATATTTTGAACTTAGAAAGGGTGTCCGGGATTTGTATTTAAACGATTCGTTATTTTTGGATTATTATCTTTTAAACTTGAAAGTAGCACTCTTGAGCAAAGTTTTCAATGTAGTCGCCATATCTCGAGAAATAAGGAAAAATCGAAAATCCGGGACACACTTTTGGGGTTCATTATAATTCGGACATTATCATCAAATTTCACGAAAATTGACTGAATACCAGCCAACAATAAACTTTCCAAATTCAAAACTCAACCCAAAGCACTTTGCCAGAGAAAACGACTTAAAATTTTACGAGGCGTCGGAGTTTGTTTACATAAATGTATTTCCACTTCACGCTTGCGAAGGCTGTTATCTAATCGCATCGAAGCAAGCTATTTGACACTGTTTTGCCTGCCGGCGTTGATGCGTGCTGGGGGGCTGTTACAAAGCTGAGCGGGGATGGGAAAATAACACGCGAAATTAAAAATAGGACTTTAATTTTGTTTTTTGACATTTTATGTTTATTATGCGGAATAGTAATTTTTAAGTGGCGATTGTCAATATACACACTTTAATCTCCCTAATCATTATTTTATTATGTTAAGTTCAAAGGAAAATTACCGTATACAATTCACTACATCGATCTAAATTCAAATCCACGAGAGCCAAGACTATCTCAGTATCGTGAAACTTGAGCTTATGTTTAAAATAATACTTCATTAACCTATATGAATGGAATAAACATTTTTCGGGGCGTCGGAGTTTGTTTACATAAATGTATTTCCACTTCACGCTTGTGAAGGCTGTTATCCGATCACATTGAAGCAAGCTATTTGACGCTGTTTAGCCTGTCGGCGTTGATGCGTGCTGGGGGGCTGTTACAAAGCTGAGCGGGAATGGGAAAATAACACGCAAAATTAAAAATAGGACTTTAATTTTAAGTGAGATATTTTAAGTAAGATAGATATTGCGATTAGGTATATTTATCAAGGTAACCCTGGTCTTAAGATAAACGCCGCTGACCTAAGAAGGCTTTTTGCCTTTGCGACAGCTGAAACCGGTTTTCTGTTTGCGGGAGTGTTTTACGATCAGATAGATGGAGTTGCCATGGGGTGCCCACTTGCTCCAGTACTTGCAAATCTCTTTATGGGACATCATGAAAAAACCTGGTTAGACAACTATTCATTATCTGAAGTTGTTTTCTACAGACGCTATGTCGATGACACCTTCTGTTTGTTCAATAATGAGAAGGACGCGGTATTGTTCTTTGATTATTTAAACACCAGACACCCTAGTATTCGCTTCACAATGGAAAAGGAAATTAATGAGAAATTATCGTTCTTAGACATACTGATTGACAACAGTAATCCATCCATAATTACTAGCGTCTACCGCAAGAAGACGTTTACTGGTCTTCTGACGAATTATTTTAGCTTCACTCCTATGATGTACAAATTAGGTTTAATAAGAACTTTGGTTGACAGAGTATATAAGATCAATAATTCCTGGGTTGGTTTCCACAAGGATGTGCAAAAACTTATTTTCTTGCTACGGAAAAATTGTTTCCCTTCCAGCGTCATAGACAGGATTATCTCAAGACATCTGGCCAAGAGCTATAATCCTTCTCCCACGCATAACGCCACATTAAACTCCGGAAACCCTTCTTCGCATTATTTTAAACTTCCTTATGTTGGGCGGTTTTCTGACATCGCTCAAACCAAGTTAAGGCATCTACTGAAACGTTATTGTAGACCTGATTTAGATATTAAGTTAGTCTTCAATACGTTTAAGCTCAGAAACTTGTTCAGTGTGAAAGATTCAGTACCACCAGGTCTACGTTCGCGTGTCGTTTATAAATTTTCGTGTGCTGGCTGTAATGCCAGTTATATTGGTGAGACCACTCGCCACATCTGTACACGGGTTCGTGAGCACCTCTTGTCTGACAAAACTTCACACATTTACAAGCACCTACAATCATCAAAGGCCTGTCTCGACTCTTGTGGTACAGAATGTTTCACCATTTTAGATTCTGCCGCTTCGAAATACAAAATTAAGATCAAAGAGGCATTGCATATTAAGTGGGACAAACCCATCCTTAATCAGCAATTGAAGCATCTAGAGTTGTCTCTTTCCTTTTGATTCTGTCATCATAATAATTTTTCTTATTATGATCATTATTTTTCTTTTCTCCTTCTTTCCCCATCTGGCGCGTGCTATGTCACGTTTTTTCGTATTTAATATTCAAATTGTAACGTAAACAATATGACGTAATTTGTAACGTAATCTCATATAAATTCAAATGTACAACCGTTAAAATCGCATTTACAACTGAAGATGACATAAGAATGTCGAAACATGTCTTGCAAACTAAAAGTTGTGGTTTCTTTATTAAGACTTTAATTTTGTTTTTTGACATTTTATGTCTATTATGCGGAATAGCAATTTTTAAGTGACGGCTGTCGATACAACCACTTTAATCTCCCTAATCATTATTTTTTTTATGTTAAGTTCAAAGGAAAATTACCGTATACAATTCACTACATCGATCTAAATTCAAATCCACGAGAGCCAAGACTATCTCAGTATCGTGAAACTTGAGCTTATGTTTAAAATAATACTTCATTAACGTATATGAATGGAATAAACGTTTCACGTGAGAAACGTGTACGTCAGACAAAAGCCATCGTTCATAATCGTATTGAAATACGAAAGCCTCTTTCGTAAAAAAGCTGGGTTATTTTGGTTGCTAGATTGGTCCATCTTAACTATTTGATCTCCTCACCCGTTTAGGAAAGTTTCGTTGTCTTGGAGTATGTTGATGTGTTTCACCTGTTTAACTTCCTGTCGCAATAATCATCGCCCTTGCAATAACTATCGCACTTTATAAGTACACTTACCTCGCTTTTTAATAAAAAAGTTGTCGCACTTTGTAATATAATCTTCGCTCTTTGAAATTACTGTCGCACCTCGGAATATTACTTTCGCTCCTATGAGTACCATTTGCAGTTTGTAATTAAAAAGCTGTCGCTTTATTCAAAGAACAGTCCAATGCATTTTTTTGTAACATAAGCTTTCGCACTTCGTATTAAAACTTGTAGAGCTTTCTAACTAAAGAGATGTTGCTCTGTGTTAGAAGAGATCATGACATTTTGTTAATTATTAAATAAGAGAAGTTTCATTTTTTTCAATTTTCTTTATCGATGAAACCTTTCTGAGATTGTGGGCTCCTCCCATAAGAATTGTGTTCTGGATTTACTACAGTTTAATACTTCCCGGAATTTCATTGATCTGCATCATCGTGCCTCTTCTCGTCGATCTTGGAACGCTCACTTCTACTGGATTTACCACGGTTCTCATCTTCAATATTTGGGGGAAGGGGGAGGGGGTAGTCCAAACTTCGATGCAGAAAACAACTTTTTGTATTTGTTTTAGTTTTTACAAAGTACTGAATATCTCTACATGATAAGCTTTAGTTTCTTCAAGCTGAGTACTTATATGCGATCCTGTCGTTGAAAGAATTTTGCTTTTACGCAAGTAGTTAAAAAATCCTGATGGTGGGGGAGCGGAACCCCACACTCTCCCCTATATCCGACATCATAAGTGTAATGTGTACGTCATAAGTCCGTTCCACAGCTGATATCTCCAGTGAGATCATCAAAGTTGATATGGCCCCGGCTAGCAGCACTGGCGTCAAGCAGTTTTACTCGTGCATGTTGATGACCAATAAATTCCTAGATCTCTATCGTCTTTCGCACCTTCGTCTCCAAACATTCACCAGTACCTTGCCTGACGACCTTAGGAGTGAGGAAGAAACTGTTACTTAGAATTGACAGTCTTATTATTAAAGGAAAAACACGAGAAGGCTGTCGAGGCAGGCGGCTATGTCGAGTATGTCGGCTGATAATGTCCACGACCGAGAAATTGTCCAAAAAATGAATCTTTGGCCAAGAAGCAAGGCTTTGAGGGTAAATTTGAAATTTTGAGGACAATCTCTCGGCCAAGGGCATTATCATGACATGCCAGCAAGCTAGAAGGGAGGATATTTATTTTATAACCCTCTCATTAATTTTTGTATCGTGCGTATAAAATAAAGTTTTGTTATCTTTTTTGTACTTTCTAGAGCAGCATTTGAGATCAGCCTTTAATTCCCAACACCTGTGGACTCTACAAAATAAGTTCGTTTTTCCCCCTTTTCAAGTAATTAAGTCGAGAAAGTGAAACTGTTGGGCTTTCTCGCTTTTCGACGGAAATAATCGGACAAATATTAACATAGGGTTGTTGGCTGATAATTGTCCGTTGATTTTGTACCACGTCAAATAAAGTAGGTAACAGAGCTGCGCGAAAATGAATGGACGGGTTTGATATTGCACATGTCGATAGAAAAGAACATTATAACCTTCTCTTACGAAAACAAGAAATGACATTCGCAATGTAGAATGTACAAATTCCCTACGAGCATTGCAGCTCTGTGATCTGCACAGGGCGTGAGATACATGTTTCCTTACTCGGAACTGATTAGATCAAGTGACCACCACAAACCGTATAATATTAAGCCAAGCTTTAATAATTATTCGATCTAAAAGAAATACATTTATAATTCGCAATTAGAACAAACGCAAATCAAGTCTTTATCTTGTAACTGAATTCAAAAACTTCAATATAAACTTACTTCTGTGGCGGGTCGTTACAACAGTCTCACTTTACGGGTTAGCAGATTCTCCAGGTAAGCGGATTTAGAGACAGAAAAACGATAACAAAATAACTTCTTTCTCACTTCGATTCTGCTGAAAAACTGACTTAAACATAATAATCTAACGCTTTTAAATCAATCTATTGAATTAATGTCAATCACGATTCTTGTCATCGAATAAATCTGTCAACACGAGGCAACGCCTATTTATTAAACGAAACAATACATACATTTTAACTACTGTGGCAGACAATAATTACCCAGAAACGGTAAAGGTTTGTTTAAAATTCGCTAGAAAATATTCATTAAAAAAGTTCACTTACTACTCTGTATTTGGGTAACATCATTCCGAGAACAAGAAGAGAAGAGAAAAGCTGGCTATTTTTGAGAAATAGCTCGCGTAACCAGGTGGACAATCAGACATGGTTTGATGCTACTCTGGTTTACAGATTGAATGAATGTAACCGAAGAAGTTACAATTCATAGACCCAACGTTTCGACACTCCTGCCTATATAGTGCCTTCAACAGGGATGATCTAAACGCTGCAACAAGAGGTCCTTTTATATGATAACTAATTAGCTTTTGTGCAATACTCCTTGTGTTGGTTATTTGGAGAAGCTAGAATACTGAGAAGTCTATGTCAAAATGACTGATCACTGTGATCAAGATCATTAAATTTGACTGCTGATAATATTTTGTCTGTACCAGCACTGTCCACGTAAACAAGTATTGTAACCTACACATTCAATAGGGCGAGGTTGCTTTATTTTGTTATCGTGCTTATGATATTTTTGCACACAATGAAGGAGGACCCTGTTAAGAATGTTTAACATAAAAGTAAATTGACTCAAAAAACTCAAGAAGCTCGAGTAGCTGGAGGCACTCTCACACATCTTTCTTGCTCCCAGCGTTAAATAATTCACTGACTTAGTTTCTATTGACTTTTACAAAAGGGGTTTTCAAACTGATTTTTAAACGTCCACTTTGCTTGCATTCTTAATCGTATAAATCAGGCCAGTCATCGATGAAAGAGGTCTTAATAGTTTTGGTTTAAAGTATAACAACTTGACCGATAGACTCTGAAGAGGAAGCTCTCGAGAGAAATCTGTCTTTACATGATAATCAATCAGGTAAGCAAATGTGGTACAACCATAACATTCCTCTTTAGGATTCTGATACGTTATTCAGGAATCATTGGAGCTTATGCGTGCAGGCAGTTATACTATAAGTAACTTATTTGTTGCGGTCTGTATTATTTCATTTCATTTTTTTGACAGTGATAGTGCCTCACCAACAGCTCAGTTAGAATGGGGCCTTCGAATTATTCGTTGGCGCAGTGTACTTGAGTTGCTCACTTTAATCTAAGAGAATTTATATCAACGAGTGTCTAAGGCTTACGGGAAAAATCTCGAGGACCGAGTTTGTTGAAAACTACAGTTGTCAGAATGTTGGGAGACTAACAAGGCAAACTCACGTACACAAACTTGTACTGTACAACAATATTGTACAAATCTGTAAGTGATTATCGGGTTTTTTTTTCAATTTCACGGTATTTGGACTACATGTTTATTGTTTTCACAAATGCTCTTCATACCGGTAACAATCTCCGTCTCAAAACTACAAGCAGCGAAAATGGCGCCTTCGGCGCCTAAAATTATGCTTAATATGCTAAAACACATGCGCCAAACAATTTAACCTTCCTACTGATATTTATCCATCCTGGAATTCCTTTCAGGCAGCGAACTATCATAACAGATAGCATGTTACTTTACAGCGCTACAACAGGCGAGTCTAAAAATAGCGGGTAGACAGTTACGATCTATATGAGTCCAAAACACTTCAACTTTTCAAGTGTGTGGTATCCCTGATCACTATCTGTATAGCCGGTTTCTCCAAACCTCAGTTGCTTCACGGGAAGCCTGGACTTGTTAGTAGGTAAACCACTGTCCTCTCGCCATTGTTGGTCAAGTTTGTCGCAGTTACATCTGTACTGAGGGTTTGCACATGTATGGTTCAAGCCGCATGCGCATTTGTAATCGATAGAATCCACTCCTCCCCAGTACTTCATCTCTTCTCCATCACGTGATACCCACCAGCCGTAACCATCGCGAAAGAGCCTTGAGTGATAGCACTCGTACATTATAAACTGCTCACAGTGAGCAGATGAAGCTGTTAGACTTGTCAGCTGAAGGAGACTGGTTCCCTGGTACGTGACATTGCACGAATAACTGCCGGGGTCCTGAAATCCATCCACCAGCGTTCTGTTTTCACTGTCGTGACTGACAACTGTCACTCCAACACCGTCCTTATCCTTGTCAGCCATGTCACAGAAGACTTTAAAAGGTTTCTCTCCACCCTCTCCATCAGTATCGATGACGTAAGAGTCACTTGGAGTCCTAGGGTAGGAGTGTTTGATATCACTGCAGGTTCGATTTCCTGAAAAGTAAAAAGACACAGAGAAACGACTATTTCACAAAAGATTATCCCCGTTCTTACGGGAAAAGAGAACTATTGACGCGAGAAGCCATTTAAGAGATTGTATATATTCATCTTTCAAAAGTTTCATTTCCATGAAAAATGAAGAAAAACAAAAACGGCCGAGTAAGGTCGAACTTTTAATACCTTTCATATTGGAAACATGTTGCAGGACACTATAGATGTAGATGGAAGCAGTTGCACAAAGTTTTCAATGACATTTAGTTATAACTAAAGACGACAGTATGACTTCTACTTTAGAGTTTGTACCTCTCAGTTTGAAATGAATTTAATACCTCCACGTTTGCAGTGAGTTCCACTAAATCCAGGCTGATAATCATAGTGATAGGCAATTAAGATCATTGAGTTCCTTTCATATTCCGGAACACAGACAGGCCACTCTTCTTACAAGGAGCGCTTTCACATTGAGACTAGAAACAAAGTAAACATTCCTTGAATCATCCAGTTTCTATTTTAAGAAATACGAAGAGTGTTAAGCACCAAATATATGAAGAGATCTTACCAACGGACTGCAGTGATGGAAGGTAGCATTTGCTTGAGTCTTTTCAGCCTCTCTGTGCTTGTTTTGGCCAATAACTTGCACAGATAAAGACCTTTGGAGTCAGGATACACTGCTATGTTAAACGAATAGCACTTTGGTTCACCAACGCAAAGGAAAGTGCAGTCTAACTTATCTTCCACCATGGACGATGTAAGTTTCTCCGCCCATGACAAGTAGAAAGGGTCGCACTTGAATTTACCAAACGAAGCACGACCTGTTGGATATCGATAGAGAGCGTTGTTTTGTGTGGCAAGCAACAATCCTAACAAAGAAGGAAAAAACAACAAGAGTGACAAAAGCAGCATGATGGTGGCTGATGAACTCTCACCACCGGAATGAGTTGCTGTATAATACCGCAGATTTTACATTCAAATAAATAATAGGTCCTTTATAATTGCCTGTCAGTAATTATGAATTAAAAGCCACATCTATGAAGCAGGTGCCATGGGTGGGATAAACTTCTACTATAGGGGAAGTAGAGGTGGAACAGTAAGTTTTAAAAAGTCATCTTAAATAAAACTCTCCTTGACAAACCTGCATGATACTTTTTTAGATTTTTTTTTTTAACAAGAATTGCTTTCAAACTGTTGTTTTTTTCCTATGGAGGAAACGATGTCTATTAATATCTTTTATACAACAGGTTTAAAAAGTTTTTAATAATCATATCAATATTTATTAACTCTGACAATGCCAAAGATTTATTATATTGGTTTGAACTAATGTTTTTGTTAATTTTAAAGAGATTTTTAGTACTCTGCTCCCTACTCTACGACAAACTTGAGATACCTGTGGTAGCCCAGTCATAAAATGCCTTTGCTTTTTTGTCGTCTTTTTTTTTTTTTTTTTTTTCCTCCGCCACAAAATGGAAAAATTGCGCAATAGTACCCAGAGGTCATTGGGCCCTCAACACCATGACAAGTAACTGTGATCCAAGGAGTGTTCACATGCTGATCACGCGTGCTATCTTGATGATGATTGACGTTGTCATGCACGGACAGGGCCGGGTCACATGACGTGCACGAGATTTTTGCCGATAAAACTATTTTGTCAGTCGTTTTGTATTTCAATGTGTTTGGATTACGATCATCTGGAGCATTATGGCGCAAACGCTCAAAATACTTATAGACGCATACACAAGTCGTATTGTTCGCGGCCAATCCACACAAAAAGATGTTATTGAGCGGTAATTTTGGAACGGACTGAATCGCGAACGCTTGAAAGCCATGAAAGCATTGAATGCCTTGTATGTCTTGTATGTTAAGTATGCCAATGTCTTAGTTGAAACGTTAACTCGTTGTAAAAAGCAAAATCTGAAATCTGAAACCAAACTGCATATACTCTATGAACAACAGTCTATTGAACAACACTACTACCGTGAGACTGAAGAACAAAATTCAAATGGATGCAAACTGCTTGTGAAGAAAGACGCCATGTTGGATTCACTTGATGCCAGGGAACGTAGCTACGATAACAGTGCGAATGGTATTTATTTCACGATCAGAAAGGTGAATCTTATGTTTTTTTCCATTGTAGTTGTATGGATATTCTTTTTTAATAAATACATGATCCAAAATCCCGTGTTTTTTGTGTATAATGTTATTACTGGGATACCTGTGGTAGCCCAGTCATAAAATGCCGTTGTTTTTTTGTCGTCTTTTTTTGTTTTTTTTGTTTTTTACTGGGATACCTGTGGTAGCCCAGTCTTAAAATGCCTTTGTTTTTTTGTCGTCTTTTTTTTTTTTTTTTTCCTCCGCCACAAAATGGAAAATTGCGCAATAGTACCCAGAGGTCATTGGGCCCTCAACACCATGACAACTAACTGTGATCCAATGAGGTGTTCACATGCTGATGACGCGTGCTATCTTGATGATGATTGACGTTGTCATGCACGGACAGGGCCGGGTCACATGACGAACACGAGATTTTTGCCCATAAAACTATTTCGTCAGTCGTTTTGTATTTCAATGTAATTGGATTACGATCATCTGGAGCATTATGGGGCAAACGCTCAAAATACTTATAGATGCATACACAAGTCGTATTGTTCGCGGCCAATCCACACAAAAAGATGTTATTGAGCGGTAACCGTGAGACTGAAGAACAAAATTCAAATGGATGCAAACTACTAGTGAAGAAAGACGCCATGTTGGATTCACTTGATGCCAGGGAACGTAGCTACGATAACAGTGCGAATGGTATTAATTTCACGATCAGAAAGGTGAATCTTATGTTTGTTTTCATTGTAGTTGTATGGATATTCTTTTTTAATAAATACATGATCCAAAATCCCGTGTTTTTTGTGTATAATGTTATTATGTCAAGTATTGTTTACGCAATTGTCTTGTCACAGGCGACCCAAGGTCACGTTTCGAGAAAGAGCCAACGATTAATTCACGAACGCGTCACGCGTTGTGTGACTCAGAGTAAGTTATTCTAGGAACCGTTGAAAATTTGAATATGTTATAAGGAATAGTATAGGGAACGAAATATGGTCGATTTACAACGATAAATATTTCGGAATATGAAGATTTTTCTCGAAAAATCAATAAAACTTACTCATACCCTGTGTATCCGTAGTAGTTCCTGGCGATTGTTGCCGTTTTAAGCTTGCTTTACCATCACTATTATTCACGTCATTTACTTTTATAACATTGGTAAAATCTGTACAGACATCACACCAACCAACTCGCGCGCAAAGTAAGAAGACTATGTTGAAGGCTTGAAATAATATTACGATCGATTTTCATCAAGAAATGGGCCAGGAATTTTCCACAATTGTGCAAATTATCGTGAAGGCTGATCGCGGAAAAGCGATTGCGTGACGCTCGGTGAGCTGTAAGATGACATGTTATTATATACCAGACGTAAAAACTCTTCAGATTCTTAGTCTGCATTTTGTACCCACTCTGCAGTCTGCAGTCTATATTTTGTATCCGGTCTGCAGTCTACTGTCTGCATTTTGTACTAACAGGTATCCGTGGCACTAATACAGTTTATTTTTGGTTACATTTATTCGCAAAACACACATAATCTACCACAAAATACCTGTGTGTGAGGTAATTCGACATTTTTGTTCTTTCCCACATTAATATTCTTCTCTCCTTTTGTAAGAATGTAGACATCACTCACAATGTTTCAAGTAATCCACCCACCCTACAAAAAAGTAACTCTTGCATGCATAGCATGCCTATGTTTTGAAATAGGTGTATGCCCTTGGCCAGACTTGAGCACACTATTTCAGTATACTAGTCCGACACCCGTAGTATCACTACACTTGATTCCAAGGATCCAGTACCACCCAGGTATCCCAGTTACCCTGCTCACAGGGTCTAGTTTTGTTTTTTTTGTTTTTTTTGTTTTTTCCTCCGCCACAAAATGGAAAAATTGCGCAATAGTACCCATAGGTCATTGGGCCCTCAACACCATGACAACTAACTGTGATCTAATGAGGTGTTCACATGCTGATCACGCGTGCTATCTTGATGATGATTGACGTTGTCATGTACGGACAGGGCCGGGTCACATGACGAACACGAGATTTTTGCCGATAAAACTATTTTGTCAGTCGTTTTGTATTTCAACGTAATTGGATTACGATCATCTGGAGCATTATGGCGCAAACGCTCAAAATACTTATAGACGCATACACAAGTCGTATTGTTCGCGGCCAATCCACACAAAAAGATGTTATTGAGCAGTAATTTTGGATCGGACAGAATCGCGAACGCTTGAAAGCCATGAAAGTATTGAATGCCTTGTATGTCTTGTATGCCAAGTTGTATGTCTTAGTTGAAAACGTAAACTCGTCGTAAAAAGCAAAATCTGAAATCTGAAACCAAACTGCATATACTCTATGCAATCTATTGAACAACACTACTACCGTGAGACTGAAGAACAAAATTCAGATGGATGCAAACTGCTAGTGAAGAAAGACGCCATGTTGGATTCACTTGATGCCAGGGCACGTAGCTACGATAACAGAGCGAATGGTATTAATTTCACGATCAGAAAGGTGAATCTTATGTTTGTATTCATTGTAGTTGTATGGATATTCTTTTTTAATAAACACATGATCCAAAATCCCGTGTTTTTTGTGTATAATGTTATTATGTCAAGTATTGTTTACGCAATTGTCTTGTCACAGGCGACCCAAGGTCACGTTTTGAGAAAGAGCCAACGATTAATTCACGAACGCGTCATGCGTTGTGTGACTCAGAGTAAGTTATTCTAGGAACCGTTGAAAATTTGAACACGTTATAAGGAATAGTATAGGGAACGAAATATGGTCGATTTACAACGATAAATATTTCGAAATATGAAGATTTTTCTCGAAAAATCAGTAAAACTTACTCATACTCTGTGTATCCGTTGTAGTTTCTGGCGATTGTTGCCGTTTTAAGCTTGCTTTACCATCACTATTATTCACGTCGTCTACTTTTATTACATTGGTAAAATCTGTACAGACATCACACCAACCAACTCGCGCGCAAAGTAAGAAGACTATGTTGAAGGCTTGAAATTATATTACGATCGATTTTCATCAAGAAATGGGCCAGGAATTTTCCACAATAGTGCAAATAATCGTGAAGGCTGATCGCGGAAAAGCGATTGCGTGACGCTCGGTAAGCTGTAAGATGACATGTTATTATATACCAGACGTAAAAACTCTTCAGATTCTCAGTCTGCATTTTTTACCCACTCTGCAGTCTATATTTTGTATCTGGTCTGCAGTCTGCTGTCTACATTTTGTACTAACAGGTATCCGTGGCACAAATACAGTTTATTTTTGGTTACATTTATTCGCACAACACACATAATCTTCCCCAAAATACCTGTGTGTGAGGTAATTCGACATTTTCATTCTTTCCCGCGTTAATAATCTTCTTTCCTTTTGTAAGAATGTGGACCACATACAATGTTTCAAGTAATCCACCCACCCTAGAAAAAATAACTCTTGCATGCATAGCATGCCTATGTTTTGAGACAGGTGTATGCATTTGGCCAGACTTGAGCTCACTATTTCAGTATACTAGTCCGACACGCGTAGTATCACTACACTTGATTCCACGGATCCAGTAACAATGCATCCAGGTATCCCAGTTACCCTGCTCACAGGGTCTAGTTACTCCTTCACATGTCCCTGTTAGCAGGTTTGCTGTAAGAAGTTATGTTTTGGCTCGCACCAGGCTAACAATATATGAAATAAATTGACACTGACTATAAATTGGCACCAACCAAAAGAAGCTAAAGTTGTTTTCCTCTTTTAGACGGAGCGGCTGTTTATTTAATATTTTATTATTTTACTATGCCGAGACACTTTCCTCTTAGAAGGCTTTTTGTGAAAGAAAAAAAAGTTCTTTTCTAATTTTTAGTTTTTTCTTTTTTGGGCAAAATTAAAAACACCAAATATCAAACTAATCTTTCATTACCTCCCGCAGTTATTGTTTACCGGACGAATTCCTGATCATAGGCAGATACTGGGCAAATTTCCTCTTCGTGACTTAAAAGGAGCTTATCTTATTAATAAACAATAATCATTTTAAATTGGAACAAGTTCAGCAAAAAGAAATTGAAGAAATTTATCCAAGTTATGTCTGTCTGACATCTCTTAAAAATGTTAGGAAATCCTCTACATGGATCGGAAAACGAGCGAGCCTCGATTGTGTATTTTATTTGCTAAAAAATGTCAGTCGTTTCATCTCCGTATATTAGCATTTTCAATTAAACAATATACTGGTCTCAAATATAAACATTGCACAGTTACTCATTATATATTTCTTGTAAAAAGTTCAGAAACAAATATCCAGATAGAAAAACTCATATTTGAGAATATTGTTTATCGAACATGCTACAGCATTAGCAAAGAATAACATTTGACCTAGGAGAAATGGTCAGAGTACTCGTTTAAGATTACTTTAGGTGCAATTTCAACAAGGCCTGCAAAGCAGCGTTGAATTACATTTGTTCTACATAACTAGATTGAAAAGAAAATAGTCTTCGAATTGTATCAGCCTGAGATGCAACAAAAGGTTTATTAGTGCACTAAAATGACAACAAACAACACGTTGTCGTCAGGAAATACATTATAGAGAGAACGAACGATGGGCGTTTTACCAGGGATAGTTATATAGAACTGATGAGTAACTTATCGTAATCAACGGGAAAAAACTGGAACATTATCGTCACTGAAATGAACGTTTTGCGGCCTTGTATCCCAGAGATGCTAGTTCGCGGATAACAGGAATAAATAATCAACAGTTATTCACCAAAGTGGAGGCGAATAATTGTTTACGTATGCCATATAGGGAACCGAAAAAAAAATCATTTAATGTTTGTGAATATACCAAAAGATCGTCGGAAGATCTTTGCAGCCTCTGGTATCGTTTAATTACGTATAAACTTGTTTACGCGTCAAAATGCGGAATGCAGAAGCACAACAATTAATTCATTCCACTGTTATACGATAAAGAAGTCATAACTTTGGCGAATATTCGGATATTTTGACACGTTATGTCTCATGTTTAGAAAAGTTGATGTAATGATGCTATATTTTTATTTCATTCCGAATGCGCTTCATCTTTGAAATTAAGATGATCGAAAAGAGAAATTGCATAAACTTAAAACAAAATATATTTTTGTATCCGAACACCTAACTAAATATCATCGCCATAAAATATATGGCTGGTTCAACCCAATACTTTCATGAATCAAAAGTTTTAGAAATTTTGCTCAACAGTTTGTTGTAAAGTGTTTTATTGAAACAAAACGTAGGCAGCTATATGCATAAATATATTTAAAAATGACATGTACTTTGTTGCTTCGTTATCAATTAATATTCCAAATCCACTTTGATGGAAACTGGATAATTTTTTATATACGGAGGTAATTTAGAGTTACAAGACTTTTCAAAGTAAAGGTTAAAAGAAGGTCTCAATAAAGGGGTTAATGTTGAAAGTTGATTTTTTTTCCAATTTTGACTATTGATGGTTAAATCTTGACGGTTGACGTTGTTAATACCTTTGACAGCAGACGGTTATTGCAAGTTTAAACCCATATTAACTTTGTTGTTGATTTAGCACGAGTTATAAATTATTTTTACACCTATTGAGTCTTTCCCTGACGAAGGAAACTTAATTTTAAAGACCTCTAACGATTAACTAATTGAAATACTTCCAGAGAAATGCATGCAGTAACGAAAATAGCGAAAATTTGTCAAAATCATCAATTTCGCTTTGACAAATTCCACCCACCCTACTGATTCCCAATGATTCCCTACTGATTCACATAATTTTAAAGACCTCTAACGATTAACTAATTGAAATACTTCCAGAGAAATGCATACAGTAACGAAAATAGCGAAAATTTGTCAAAATCATCAATTTCGCTTTGACAAATTCCACTCACCCTACTGATTCCCAATGACCCCCTATATTGAGCTCTCCAAACGTCACCGGAAATGATCATAAAGTAAAAACGTATCGAGAAAACTTTATTTACATGATAACTTAAAACAATCATGATTTCCCTGAGATCGTATTTTCTGATCGTTTTATTGCTTTGCGTCGCCAGATTAAGTTGCCTTTTTCTGATAAATTGAAGCAGGACCAACTTCGTAATCCACTCAAGAGTATTTCAGAGCATTTAACCCAACTCCTGCAGTTACAAAAAACGCACAAATTTGTCCACATTCAGTTTTTAATTCATATCTCAACAAATATTTACAGGAATAACACCTACAATATGTCATTTTAAAGTGTATAGAATGGGCTTCTCAGGAAAAAAAAATTCATCATTGAAACCCAGGACTTTCCTAAAAAGTAAAATTTAAAACACAAAATAAGTAAGACATAGTGTAAAACTTGAGGTAAAAGTCACTTTTCCTCATAGGTATAGGTTAATCAAGATTAATTGATAGCAGAAGTTAAATTAAAGAGTGGGCCATTACTCGAAAAATAAAACAATTGACAACGTTTTTAGGCTCCATGGGTAGGGGGAGTGAAGGTGACGATGAATATTAATATAATTTATCCTGAAGGTGACTGTAATGGTCACAGAACTTTAAATCCTTAACATAGTACATAACATTTTGTTGTTGAGTGGTATTGAGAGTTTGCGTGCATAGATTTTAAATGCATAATGCGCCAACGAGAGGTCATGAAGCTCTGTCCAATGAATTACCTCAGCCAAATAGTTTAGTCGCTAGCAAAATCCAAACAGAGGAAAATGAAACCGAACCATAGTTGCTTTTAAAGAAATATTAGGCCATTGCAATAAGATGACTATCTACTGTAGGCTTCGAATTCAAGTGCTAATACTACACTTACAGTCATTTTCAGATTTTTAGCGTATTTTATTGGATTCAAATAGGGGTGAAAATTTGCAACTAAGCGGTCCTTTCAATCTTTTATTTATGATTTTCTTGGCAGACTAACTTCCAGCTTGGTCGTCTCCACTTGTCTTTGGTAAACAAATTGTGCCATCATTAAATTATATCATAGATATATTTCGACGAACTGGAAATATATATGACTTTTGCAAAAAAGATGGCAGGTTTCTTGCTGCAGGCAAAGCTTTCCAACGCGGTGACAGAGGAATGTTACCATTAAAAAAAACGAATTTTGATATATAAGTATCAAAAGAGCAACTCAAATACAGGTCAATAACAAAAGTTAATGACCTGTATTTGAGTCTTAAATGAGTCCAAAACATTTCAGCGACCCAACACCGAGTATGACATTCGGTTACAATTTTTCTTCAAATACTTTTAACTGAACATTATGAATTTCTCCATTTTTCTCACAACATTAAAATCAAATTACCAATTCATTATCATGGACCTCCATGTAAATTCAGTTCTGTCTAAAGGAATACAATGTTCAAGTTGTCTTTTAAATGTGAATTCTAGATGAGTCTATAACACTCCAGTTTTCCAAGCGTGTGATATCCTTTTTCATCGCCACTGCCCCAGAGATCGGTATCTCCAAATCTCATTTGAATCACAGGAAGCTTGGACTTGTCTGTTAGTAAACCGCTGTCCTCTCGCCAATTCCAATCGTTCTTATCGCAGTTGCAGCCGTAACTGCTGTCCGCTTACGTGTTATTCAACCCGCACGCACATTTAAAGGGAACAGAGTTGACTCCACCCCAGTACTTTATCTTCTCGTCATCACGTGATACCCACCAGCCGACCATGCTACCATTGAGAAGGAGCCTTTAATGATAGCACTCGTATTTAATAAACTGCTCACAGTGAGAAGATAAAGCTCTTTAGCTTGCTAGCTGCAGGAGACTGGTTTCATCATCAGTAACATTACGCCAATAACTACCAGGGGCTTCAAACCCGTCCACCAGTGTTCTGCTTTCACTGTCGTGACTGACAACTATCACTCCTATCCCGCCCTTGTTAGTCATGTCACAGAAGACTTTAAATGGTTTCACTCCGCCCTTTCCATCAGGGTCGATGACATAAGAACCACTTTTAGCCTCAGGATTGCAGTATTTGATGTCACTGCAAGTTCGATTTCCTGAAAAACAAATAACAAAGCAACAAAGAACACAAGAAATTTAGAAGTAAAAGATTTCATTTATCTTAATACAAAGTGCCTGACATGAACACGAAATTTATTTTCTCTTTACGGGAAATATACTTGGGGAATGTTTATCGGGGAAAAGAAGTACAATAAACCGATTCGAATTGAATTCATAGCCAAAAGTTGAAAAGAAGTAAACCATATACATACAAGAATAGTGGTTTATGACAGTATGTGTTTCTTCCAGTAAACAGCAACAGTAAAAGACTAAATTCAATACCTCCACGTTTACAGCGTTTGCAGTGAGTTTCGCAGAATCCAGGCTTACATTCACAATGATAGGAGTTCCATTTATATTCAGGAACACAGACACCACTGTCCTTACAAGGAGCGCTTCACATTGAGACTAGAAACAAAGTAAACATTCCTTGAATCATTCAGTTTGTATTTAAAGAAATACGAAGAGTGTTAAGCACCAAATATATGAAGAGATCTTACCAACGGACTGCAGTGATGGAAGGTAGCATTTGCATGAACCTTTTCAGCCTCTCTGTACTTGTCTGTGGCCAATAACTCACACAGATAAAGACCTTTGGAGTCAGGATACGCTGCTATGTTGAACGAATAACAATTTGGTTCACCAACACAAAGGAAAGTGCAGTCCAACTTATCTTCCACCATGGACGATGTAAGTTTCTCTTCCGATAAGAAATAGAAAGGGTCGCACTTGAATTTACCAAACGAAGCACGGCCTGTTGGATATCGATAGAGAGCGCTGTTTTGTGTGGCAAACAACAATCCTAACAAAGAAGGAAAAAACAACAAGAGTGGCAGAAGCAGCATGACAGTGGCCGATGAACTCTCACCACCGGAATGAGCTGATGTATGACACCGAAGACTTACATGCAAATGAAAAATAGGTCCTTCATAATTGCCTGTCAGTAATTAAGAATTAGTAGCCACATCTATGAGGCAGGTGCCATAAATGGGATAAACTTCTACTATAGGAGAAGTAGAGGTGGAACAGTAAGTTTTAAAAAGTCATCTTAAGTAAAACTCTCCTTGACAAACCTGCATGATACTTTTTAGTTTTTTTTTTTTTAACAAGAATTGCTTTCAAACTGTTTTTTTTTCTATTGAGGGGACGATGTCAATTAATACCTTCTATACAACGGGTTTAAAAAGTTTAAATAAACATTTCAATATTTATTAACTCTGACCATGCTAATGATTTATTATATTGGTTTGAACCAATTTTTGGTTAATTTAAAGGGGATTTTTGGTACTCTGCTCCCTACTCTACAACAAACTTGAAAATAAGTTTCTACTTACTTCTTCACATGTCCCTGTTAGCAGGTTTGCTTTAAGAAGTTACGTTTTGGCTCGCACCAGGATAACAATATATGAAATAAATTGAGATCATAAATTGGCACCGACCACAAGTTTCTTCTTTTTAGGCGGAGCAGCTGTTTATTTAATATTTTATTATTTTATCATGCCAAGACACTTTTCTCTTAGGAAGCTTTTTGAGGAAAAGAAAACGATTCTTTTCTAATTTTTAATTTTTTCTTTTTTAGCAAAATTAAAAACACCAAATATCGAACTAATCTTTCATTACCTCCCGCAGTTAGTAGAAAAAAGTTGCGATGTTCTATTTACAGGATGGATTCTCTGATCATAAAGAGATACTGGGCAGATTTCCCCTTAGTGACTTAGAAGGAGCTAATCTAATTAATAAATAATAATCATTTTAAATTGATACAAGTTCAGCACAAAGAAATTGAAGAAATTTATTGAAGTCACGTCTTGAAAATGTTAGGAAATCCTTTACGTGGATCGGAAAACGCGCGAGCCTCGATTATGTATTTTGTTTGCAAAAAATGTCAGTCGTTTCTTCTCTGTATATTAACATTTTCAATGAAACAATATACTGGTTTCAAATATAAACATTGCGCAATTACTCATTAAATATTTCCTGTAAAAGTTTCAAAATAATATACAGATAAGAAAACTTATATTTGGGAATGTTGTTTATTGAACATGTTACAGCATTAGCAAAGAACAACATTTCACTTAGGATAAATGGTCAGATTACTCATTTAGGATTACGTTATGTCTCATGTTTAAAAAAGGTGATGTAATGCGTTGCTTTTTATCTCTCCCTCCGAATGCACTTCATCTTTGAAATTTAGATAATCGAAAGGAGAAATTGCATAGACTTAAAACAAAATATATTTTTCACCTAAGTAACACCTAAGTAAACATTATCGCCGAAAACTATATGGCTAATTCAATAGAATACTTTCATAAATCAGCAGATTTAGAAATTTTGCTCTACACTTTATTGCAAGGGCTTTATTGAAACAAAACATTGGCAGCTATATGCATAAATATATTTAATAATGACATGTACTTTGTTGGTTTGTTATCAATTAATATTCCAAATCCACTTTGATGGAAACTGGATAATTTCTTGTATAAGGAGGTAATTTAGAGTTACAAGACTTTTCAAAGTAAAGTTGATTTTTTTCCCAATTTTGACTCTTGAGGTTTAAATCTTGGGGCTAATGACGGTTGACGATGTTAGTACCTTTGACAGCTGACGTTTATTACCAGTTAAAATCCCTTTAAGTTTGTTGTTGATTTAACACGAGTCATAAATTATGTTTACACCTATTCAGTCTTTCTCTGAAAAAGTAAACTTAATTTTAAAAACCTCCAACGATTTACTAATTAAGATATGTGCAGAGAAATGTATGCAATAACAAAAATGGCGAAAATTCGACAAAATCATTAACTTCGCTTTGACAAATTAGACCCACCCACCCAACCACCCTACTGATTCCCTGATGACCCCCCCCCCCTATTGAACCCTCCAAACTTCATCGGAAATGATCATAGAATAAAAACATATCGAAGAAACTTATAGGGTATTTCAGAGCATTTGAAGAGTAGGCCATTTCATATTACTCGAGGAATAAAACGATTGATTGCTTTTTCAAGCTCCATGGGTAGGGGGAGTGAAGGTGACAAAGAGTATTAAGTTAATTTTTCCTGAAGGTGACTGTCGTGGTCACAGATCTTTAAATCCTAACACAATACATAACATTTTGTTGTTTAGTGGTATTGCGAATTCGCGAGCATATATTGAAATGCAGAAGGCGCCAACGAGAGGTCATCGAGCTCGGTCTAATAAAATGTCTTAGCCAAATAATTTAATCACTTGCAAAATCCAAACAGAGGGAAATAAAACCGAAATATAGTTGCTTTTAAGAATAATCAGGCCATTACAACAAAGATGACTATCTAATGTAGGCTTCGAATTCAAGTGCTAATATAAGACTTACAGTCATTTTCAAATTGAGCGTATTTATTGGATTCAAATAGGGGTGAAAGTTTGCAACTTGACGTCCTTAGAATCTTTAATTTAAGATTTCCTTGGCAGACTAACTTCCAGCTTGGTCGTTTCCCCTTTGCTTTGGTTAACAAATTGTGTCATCATCAAATTACATCAAAGACATATTCCAACGAATTAGAAGCATGTATGAGTTTTGTTAAATGATGGCAGATTTTTCACCGCAGGCAACAGCTTTAACGTCTCTTGAAATTCTCAAACGCGGTAAAAGGGCAATGTTAATTAAAAACAAATGAGTTTTGACACACAAGTATCACTATAGCAACTACTTAAAGTTAATGACCCTATTTTGAGTATTAGATGAGTCCAAAACACTTGAGTGGTCCAACACTGAGTATGACATTTGGCTACAATTTTTTTCAAATACTTTTAGTCACACATCTTGAATTTCTCCATTTTTCTCACTTCACTACAATCAAATTACCAATTCATTACATTTCTCTTGACTATCATGGACCTCCATTTTAATTCAGATCTGAGAAAAAGAATAAGTCTTCAAGTAATATTTTTAATGTTCAACATACAGTCTTAGTGAGTTCTCAGTAAGTAAGTCCATAACACTCCAGTTTTCCAAGCGTGTGATATCCTTCTTCTTTGCCCGAGAGACCAGTATCTCCAAACCTCATTTGAATCACGGGAAGCTTGGACTTGTCTGTTAGTAAACCGCTGTCCTCTCGCCAATTCCTATCGTTCTTATCGCAGTTGCAGTCGTGACTGCTGTCCGCGCACGTGTTATTCAAACCGCATGCACATTTAAAGGGAACAGAGTTGACTCCACCCCAGTAAGTCATATTCTCGCCATCACGTGATACCCACCAGCCGTACATGATACCATTGAAACGGAGGAATGATTGATAGCACTCGTATTTAATAAACTGCTCACAGTGAGAAGATGAAGCTGTTAAGCTTGCTAGCTGAATTAGACTGGTTTCATCATAAGTAACACTGCGCGAATAGCTACCAGGGGCTTCAAACCCATCCACCAGTGTTCTGTTTTCACTGTCGTGACTGACAACTGTCACTCCTATCCCGTCCTTGTCAGTCATGTCACAGAAGACTTTAAATGGTTTCACTCCGCCCTCTCCATCAGGGTCGATGACATAAGAGCCACTTTTAGCCTCAGGATTGCAGTATTTGATGTCACTGCAAGTTCGATTTCCTAAAAAACAAATAACAAAGCAACAAAGAACATAAGAAATTTAGAAGCAAAATATTTCATTTATCTTAATATAATAATATGCCTGACATGTACACGAAATTATTTTTTTTTGCATTTTCTGATAGCTCCGTTTAAAAGTATAAATAATCGACCTTTGCGCCTAGCAAGTTCTCCTTGACAATTTTTTTAGCGCTTTGAAATTACGATTTGTCGGCCAAAAAGTGTTCCCATAAAGCGCGCGGCCAAAACGATCACGTTACATAGCTGTGACATAGAAAACTGTGAAGACACGTCGGCAATTATTGTAAAGAAAGGAGAAATCTAGAAGAAAGGATCGTCATCGTATTTTAATAACAGAAATACATTATTTGTAAGCAAGTTCAAGCCCTTTCCTGAGCTGACCGATATCCTGTTGCCTGAGCAGTGAGAAACCTCTGGCGCGGATACTGGTATAAACACAAGCTCGAAAGGGCTGTGTATTCTTCTAACCTAGGTTTCCGACGAGATAAATAAATAAACACAAATATAATTGAATTGGATGGTGGCGAATCCAAGTGCTGTACGAAAGTCGATGCATACGAAATATTTATTTGCAACACAAATGTCAGTTATTTGCCATTGAGCGAAATGGGTCATATGGCAATGCTGTGCTTAAACTAAATGAGTTTTTCTCTATTAAAACCCTTGTTTGAGATTGACTTGAATCTATATAAACTCACTATTTCCCTTTTGATCGGCTCGACGACGATAACCTCTGCCTTTGCAATCTCTGAGAAAAGAAGCAACTTGCAGTGAAACTGCCCGATGACTTCTCGGCGGAAAGTCATCGTGCCTCATAGTACAACTGATTCTTTCGTCAAAAGTTAGCTTTTGGTTTGCTAAGGGAATTACTCTACAGCAACGAAACACTAGAGCACTGAGCAAGGAGAACCTTCGCCCCACTTAGTGCAAAGGAATAAAATTTTAAGACGACCAAAACGGACACAGCTACTTATTTTTAAAATGGATTTCGCCGTAGAAAACAAAGCGCCAAACGCAACAACTAAACATTCAGTATCGGGAGTATTTTTGTTCTCGTCTTGACCTAAACACCGCAGGCGAGAAACCATTTTGTCAGTCTTCGTCTAAATCTTCGTTTGATACACATGGTTCTCCTTCGTAGGGCTGAACCGTTCTCGTAACTTCCAATTTTTTCTTTACTAATTGGGTACGAAGTATCAACTCTTGGTAGAGCTTGGTGAAGGTAGGTATACATCGCTATCGGACAGTATTTCAACGCTGACTGATACAAAATTACAAGAAAAGTGAGAGATTTGCAAGTGTCCACTGAGAGCTTTCACAGTTTTCTACGTCATAACCCGCTAATTCGTTACCAGTCCACGGGACACTTTTAAAACAAAACAAGAGCACTTTTAGGCCCGAAAAACCGAGTTTGAAGTTATTTGAAATTTTGTTTTTTATCGGAATTGGTTTGAACATACGATAAGCTAAATATTTATGCAAAAAAAATTATTGTCATAGGCACTTTAAAGGAAAAGCCAAATAAGGTATGTTTATCGGGAAGGCAGTAAAAAAGAATAAAGAGGTAGCGTTAACCCAGATTGGTATCGATTGGTATCGCCCTCACGAAGGGCTAACGCTCGAAACGTCAGCTTTTTTACCCTTTACGGTGGCTAATTTACGTTTTCAACTCAGTTGTTAACACTAAATTACCTGCTAGGCGGTTTGATGATTCGAATGCATTTAATTTTACAGCACAAGGTTGAACATAGGTAAACCATCAATTTATAACAGGTGATTGAGAATAACAGTATGAGTTTTAAACGTTTAAGAATACATGAAAGTCATATATTTGAACTGCGGGTAAAGACATGAATGAAAGTGATCACAAGTATGAGTTTTTTTTCAGTACTTCATGCAACAGAAAGTAGGATAGATTCAATACCTTCCCTTTCGCAGTGAGTTCCGCACAATCCTGGTCTACATTCACAATGATAGGATCTCCATTCATATTCAGGAACACAGACACCTCCGTTCTTACAAGGAGCGCTTACACACGGAAGCTAGAAACAAAATAAACATTCCTTGAATCATTCAGTTTGAATTAAAAAAACTACAAAGAGTGTTTATCACTAAACATATGGAGAGATCTTACCAACGGACTGTAGTGATGGAAGGAAACATTTGCATGGAACTTTTCAGTTTCTGTGTACTTGTCTGTGGCCAATAACTCACACAGATAAACTCCTTTGGAGTCGAGATACGCTGCCATGTTAAACGAATGACACTTTGGCTCACGAAGGCAAAGAAAACCGCAGTCCAACTCATCTTTTACCGTGGATGATGAAAGTTTCTGGTCTTTCCTTCACAAAAACTAAATTCGAACGGCACACTCCAACGAGACACAAGGGAATTTAATGCGGCCTTTTCTCAAAAAATTCCTTCAATTTCTGTTGTGCAATTTACGGTACAAATGTCCAAATTGAACGGAATTGGAAAGACTCACCGGGAGCGTATATTTGTTGTAGAACTTAAATTAAAACTTCGCTCGCTCTTTCACTATGACAAATTGCTCGAGAAAATTCAGATATTAAATGAATGAAAGTTCCATCATTTAGTTTAACTGTAACCAAATACCTCACGTTTCAACTTTCTGGGTACTTTTTGTGAACGATTAAAATTAATTGCAGACAGTTTTTAGGCCGCTTGTCAACCACCGTAATGACACTATTGTTTATACAAATTCATTCTGAAACTAATATTTTTCTGTCAACCAAAGTGATTTGATATAGAGAAAAGAGAGGATTCATAAGTTATTTATCGGCTTGAGGTAGTGACCGACGTGTTTGCTTAAAAATACTGCCCAGCCGGAAAACGAGGTATATTTATGAAAAATGACAACGAAAGTTGGGATGTACTCGGCGACTCACGAAAGCGTTACCGTGGCCCGTGGGCAGAGATAGGAAAATACTGACCGGGTAAAGAACCAATCAGATTGCAAGATTCGTTACCGTGCCCTCTAAAAAAACAATAAAAAAATATATTCTCCGCCTTATGTAGGCCTGAGATGCAAAACAACGGTCTGCTAGTGCATTATAATAACAGCAAAAGACACCTTGTCTGCAGGAAATACATTGGAGAGAACGAACAATGGGGGTTTTACCAGCGATAGCTGTTTAGAAGGATACCAATCAGGAACCAAAAAAATTATTTAACTTCAGTCAATATACCAAAAGATCGTCGGAAGATCTTTGCAACCTCTGGTATTATTTAATTGCGCCTAAACTTGTTTAAGCGTCAAAATGTGGAATGCCTCCGGCTTGCAGAAACACTAATTAATTCAATCCACTGTTATACAATAAAGGAGAAGGCGTCATGACTTTGGCGAATATTCAGATATTTTGACACGTTGTGTATCATGTTTAGAAAAGTTGATGCTATGATATTATATCTTTATGCCTTTCTTTTATCTCTCATTCCGAATGCGCTTTATCTTTGAAATTAAGTTAATCGAGAGGAGAAACTGTATAAACTGAAATAAAAAATGCAATTATTATTTGAACACCTGAGTAAATGTCGTCGCCAAAAAATGTATGGTTAGTTCAACAGAATATTCTCGTAAATCAATAGGCTTAGACTTTTTGCTCAACAGTTTATGCAAAGTGCTATATTGAAACAAAACGGTGGCAGCAACATGCACTTTGTTGCTTTGTTATCAATATATATTCAAACTTCACCGGAAATGATCATAAAGTAAAAAAAACATATCGAGGAAACTTTATTTACATGATGGCTTAAAAGAATCATGATTTCCCTGAGATTGTATTTTCTGATAATTTCATTTCTTTGCGTCGCCAGATTCTGATGAATTAAAACAGGACCGACTTCGTATCCTGCTCAAGGGTATTTTAGAGCATTTAAAGAGTGAATAAAGGAGTAAGTTTCTAAAGAAACTGTGGTGCTGCGTCGGTGGGAGAGTATAGCAGGTAATTTAGTGTTAACAACTGGGTTGAAATCGTAAATTAGCCACCGTGAAGAGTAAAAAAGCTGACGTTTCGAGCGTTAGCCCTTCGTCAGAGCGATTGACGAAGGGCTAACGCTCGAAACGTCAGCTTTTTTGGTCGTCTCCCCTTTGCTTTGGTTAACAAATTGTGTCATCGTAAAAATTACATCAAAGATGTATTTCGACGAATTAGAAGCATGTATGAGTTTTGTAAAATGATGGCAGATTTTTCACCGCAGGCAAAAAGTTTTGGAAGTGTACTAGGAAGCTATGACTTGACCCGTTTTGCGGGACTTCCATCCAACCCCATGCAATGGCTTGTAACTGTTAAACATGATCACAAATTGGATTGTTAACTTGCATAAGAACACAACACAATGACCTGGCGGGGTGTTGGGAAGCCTGGACTATCACCTGGTCTCCTGCGCCCTGTTTCACCCACATTGTTAGTACCAGTCTTTTAGCTGGTAGCAATATTCATGCAGGCTAGTAATGGTTTCGGTGGTTATTCAATCTTTGCTTCATAGGTATGAAGCTGTAATCCTGAGTTGCGATACCACGCAACCCATTTCCTAGAAGATGTCAGTCAAAATGGAGGACTGGCCTAAAAAGAAGCAGGTCTTGCTAAGGAGTATTAAAGAAAAGGAGGAAAGGTTAAAAGGCTTTGAGAAGGTTAGAGGCAAAAAAAAACAGGAAGTGACAGCAAAACACACAATAAGCTAATGTGCAAGAGGACATTTGGTAATTCGTGAAGGGAAAAAATATAAGCATCAATATAAATTAAACCAAAACCATAGAAATCATAGCAGCAAATTTGAGTGGAGGAAATTTCAATAGGAGCCAACATGAGCATAAAGAAAAAAAAGCAAACTGTGTGAAGGGCAGAAAAACATGAGTAACCAAGTTGTGATTGTTTTTAGTGTTGGATCCAATTTGATGTGTGTGGTGTGCAAGTTCCCTGGACCAGTCAAAGACTGTTGTAAAGCAAACACAAAGAACGTATAATTTCTCTAAATTAACTGGTCATTGAGGTAAATGTAAAATCTTGTTATTTTTGCAGAGGTTCCTTCCCACCATGATAGAAGATGAACGACTAATTTTGAGGGTAAAAAAATGCATATACAGTTAGTTGTTAGATCTTTTTATGTCATTTGTATTATTTGTAAAGATGGTGGGTTTCATTGAGATGGTTTGATTGATTTTCTCAGTCATGCCTTCTCCCTGTTGCAGTTTGCTTTAAAATAGATTAGCTGTTTTAACTCTTCAGTACAAACATATAAAGGAAAAGGAAATTGAAAAAGAAGTTGATGGTGTGAAATCCAAGGTAAAAAGATGTACCTAATTTTAATCAATTAGCTTGAGTTAGTATTGAGTGGTACTGGTACTGTAAGTTATGCTTGTATGAATGGTCATTTTTCTGTGTCCCCTTTCCCCCCCCCTCCCCCCTCCTTGATACACTTGTGGTCTCCATGCTCAAGTAATTTATCATTTAATTGTTAAAATTCCATATTAATCTTTTTCTCTGTTGCAAGAGATGGTTAATTGTATTTTTTCTTCTGTTTGTATGGTGCCATTAAATTGCCACTTGCAAGCAAGAAATAGAAGTTTTGAAGTTGCGGAAACAACTGAAGGTTAATTACTCTGACTATATATAGAGGGCATTTTGATTGAGTATTATAAAATGGAAATAGATGATCAGAATAAGCTAATGAACACTTGGAGTAAAAACAAGAAAAATTCTTGAGCTATCAGAAAATATGACTGTTAGAGGACTTTCTCTGTTAGTGACAACTGATCCCCCTCCCTCCCACCCCCCCCCCCGAGAAGCATGTGATTCCAAAATCTTCCAACCCCTTTACCCCCCCTCCACCCCCCGCACCCCCTTCACCCCTTCCCCCCATTAGGTGGTAATGAATAAGGATGAACTTCCCCAAGGCAAATTGAAGAACTGGAATTTGCTCCATTTATGAAACAAAGATAATGATATGTCTGATTTGTCAAGCAAAGGGTCTTTTTGAGGACGAGTAGTTTCAGAGTCAATCCAGAGTCTAGCATTCCTGAAGCTTTTTTTCACAACAACAGAAAAAAAGTTTCCAAACAAGGAGTTTGAACTTTTTATCACTTAATTCAATGAAAAAGTTTTATAACATTCCTTTAAATTTAATGCACCTGAAAATTCCTGTGGCAAGCCTTAACCACTTCTGTCAGTAATTAAAAGTTTTCAGGACTTGGTATGAACTTCTTTCCCTTTGATGTGACTTGTCTATTCTGTCTTTCCTTTTTACTTGGCAGGAACTTGAAGAAGAAAATGAGTCTAAGCTCAATACCGTAATTAAGTGAATAAAATTAGCTACTCAGTTTAACTTTCAATTTTGTGGTAACGAGTAAATAAACAATAGCCTCCATTTGGCACAAAAATATGCACGGATATTTGTCCGCACACATTATCTGTCCCGAAATGTGAACAGTTTACCGATAGCGAAGCTCGAGGAAAATGGTGAACTACGAGGAACAGATTGTTTGTTGTTTGTTTGTTGTTGTGAAGAGCATAATTTTGCGTCAAATGGAGCAACGCCCAAGAAAAATATTTACGAACAGCTAATTGTTTCCTGGGATAGTTACTTTTCATTGTCCTCTGGTACAACTTTATAAAAAAAATAAACATGTTCATTTCTCTGTAACAAGAAAAACCCCCTCTCATCTTGAATTAAATTTTGAACCAATAGTTTTATCGTTGTGGATGTGAGGTTTGAAATTTGGAGAACATCACTCGGGGTATATTTGGTAAATAAACCCCTCCAGGCGGCTGGTATGTAGGCTGGTAATGTTTGCGGCTGAAAAATTGTCTAATGGACGAATATGAGGCCGAGAAGCGAAGCTTCGAGGGAAAATGTGAAATTCTGGGGAGAATCTCTTGACCGTGGACATTATCAGCTTGCAGCCAACGTACCAGCAAGCCAAGAGGCTGTATGTATTTTCTAACCCTCTCATTAATTATCGTAACGCGCGTTGACAGCAAATTTTTTTGACTTTGTTGTAATTTTTGGAGTAGCATTTGAGGTCAGCTTTTAAACATCATTACCACTGGACTCTACCAAACGAGTTGTTAGGTGACAAAGACTATGGCTTTGTTTCTTTTAGACGGAAATTAACGGAGGACAAATATCGACGTATAGGGGGATTATTGCGTGACTATTGTCCGGTGATTTTGTACCACATGACATACCGAAGCCAATTGAGTCGCGAACATCAATAGGTGGGTTATTACCTGGGATATTTCCCACTTGTAGCTGGGATATTTTCGGTCACGAGTCACGTTTAGACCAATCGCACGCGAGCAAAAATATTTGATGGATTATGGGTTCTCCCATTGACATCGACGAGTGTATTCTTTTGTTAGAGAGGTTAAGCGTTGGACCTCAAAGTAAACGGAAAACATTGAATTCCTTGCTTCTTGTTTGCACCTGTTTTAAGCCTGAAGTGAAAATATTTGCATAGCTGATCCTTACAGTATGCCTCCTGCGTGTGACATGAAGTTAGTAATGGCTCAGCTTACCACAGAGTCTCTGTGATTCAGGGGTAGAGCGTTGGAGCTTTAGTTTTTAATTCATCATGAGGTCTCCATTTTTTTCTTTGTTACACATTCGAGGCAGGAAGGAAAACATCTTTCTTTGTTTCAATATTTTTATTATCCGGGAATCAGAAATTACTTTGCTGCTTTACATGACTTCAGTTCTGATATAGGAAGAGAATCAAATCAGAGCTACTTTTCGCCTTATGCAATTGCCGTAAACTCTGATGCCTGGTGACTATTCGAAAAGGAAGATGTTTCTTTAAGCGATTCAAGTTTGCTCTTAACAATATTGGTTGCCTTTTTGAAAAAGTCTACCACGTGCGCTATTTAAAAAGAAACCATGGAAAACTACACAACACTGCTGAGATTCTGAAAATATTACATGTAAATATAACTAATAATTATAACTATAATTGAGGTCTGACGGAGAGAGTAAACTGTTCAAGTTATCTCTTAAATGGTTAATAAACAGTCTTCATGAGTTCTAGATGAGTCCATAACACTCCAGTGGTCCAAGCGTGTGATATCCTGATTCATTATGACTCACAAATTCACCGGTATCTCCAAATCTCATTTGAATCACGGGAAGTTTGGACTTGTCTGCTAGTAAACCGCTGTCTTCTCGCCAATTCCAATCGTTCTTATCGCAGTTGCAGCCGTAACTTCTGTCCGCGCACGACTCCACCCCTGTACTTCATCTTCTCGTCATCACGCGATACCCACCAGCCGAACATGCTACCATTGAGAAGGAGCCTTGAATTATAGCACTCGTATTTAATAAACTGCTCACAGTGAGAAGATAAAGCTGTTTAGCTTGCTAGCTGAATTAGACTGGTTTCATCATAAGTAACATTACGCCAATAACTACCAGGGGCTTCAAACCCATCCACCAGTGTTCTGCTTTCACTGTTGTGACTGACAACTGTCACTCCTATCCCGTCCTTGTCAGTCATGTTACAGAAGACTTTAAATGGTTTCACTCCACCCTCTCCATGGGGGTCGATGACATAAGAGCCACTTTTAGCCTCAGGATTGCAGTATTTGATGTCACTGCAAGTTCGATTTCCTAAAAAACAAATAACAAAGCAACAAAGAACATAATAAGTTTAGAAGTAAAAGATTTTATTTATCTTAATATAAAGTGGCTGACATGAACACGAAATTTATTTTCTCTTTACGGGAAATATACTTGGGGAATGTTTATCGGGGAAAAGAGGTACAATAAACCGATTCGAATTGAATTCATAGCCAAAAGTTGAAAAGAAGTAAACCATATACATACAAGAATAGTGGTTTATGACAGTATGTGTTTCTTCCAGTAAACAGCAACAGTAAAAGACTAAATTCAATACCTCCACGTTTACAGCGTTTGCAGTGAGTTTCGCAGAATCCAGGCTTACATTTACAATGATAGGAGTTCCATTTATATTCAGGAACACAGACACCACTGTCCTTACAAGGAGCGCTTCACATTGAGACTAGAAACAAAGTAAACATTCCTTGAATCATTCAGTTTGTATTTAAAGAAATACGAAGAGTGTTAAGCACCAATATGAACAGATCTTACCAACGGACTGCAGTGATGGAAGGTAGCATTTGCATGAACCTTTTCAGCCTCTCTGTACTTGTCTGTGGCCAATAACTCACACAGATAAAGACCTTTGGAGTCAGGATACGCTGCTATGTTGAACGAATAACAATTTGGTTCACCAACACAAAGGAAAGTGCAGTCCAACTTATCTTCCACCATGGACGATGTAAGTTTCTCTTCCCATAAGAAATAGAAAGGGTCGCACTTGAATTTACCAAACGAAGCACGGCCTGTTGGATATCGATAGAGAGCGCTGTTTTGTGTGGCAAACAACAATCCTAACAAAGAAGGAAAAAACAACAAGAGTGGCAGAAGCAGCATGACAGTGGCCGATGAACTCTCACCACCGGAATGAGCTGATGTATGATACCGAACACTTACATGCAAATGAAAAATAGGTCCTTTATAATTGCCTGTCGGTAATTAAGAATTAGTAGCCACATCTATGAAGCAGGTGCCATGAGTGGGATAAACTTCTACTATAGGGGAAGTAAAGGTGTAACAGTAAGTTTTATAAAGTCATCTTAAATAAAACTCTCCTTGACAAACCTGCATGATACTTTTTAATTTTTTTTTTTTTTTTTTTTAACAAGAATTGCTTTCAAACTGTTTTTTTCTCTATTGAGGGGACAATGTCAATTAATACCTTCTATACAACGGGTTTAGAAAGGTTTAAATATTCATTTCAATATCTATTAACTCTGACCATGCTAATGATTTATTATATTGGTTTGAACCAATTTTTTGTTAATTTTAAGGGGATTTTGGTACTCTGCTCCCTATTCTACAACAAACTTGAAAATAAGTTTCTACTTACTTCTTCACATGTCCCTGTTAGCAGGTTTGCTTTAAGAAGTTATGTTTTGGCTCGCACCAGGATAACAATATATGAAATAAATTGAGATCATAAATTGGCACCGACCACAAGTTTCTTCTTTTTAGGTGGAGCAGCTGTTTATTTAATATTTTTTTATTTTATCATGCCAAGACTCTTTTCTCTTAGGAAGCTTTTTGAGAAAGAGAAAACGATTCATTTCTAATTTTTAATTTTTTTTTAGCAAAATTAAAAACACCAAATATCAAACTAATCTTTCATTACCTCCCGCAGTTAGTAGAAAAAAGTTGCGATGTTCTATTTACCGGATGGATTCTCTGATCATAAAGAGATACTGAGCAGGTTTACTCTTAGTGACTTAAAAGGAGCTAATCTAATTAATAAATAATAATCATTTTAAATTGGAACAAGTTCAGCACAAAGAAATTGAAGAAATTTATTCATGTCTTGAAAATGTTAGGAAATCCTTTACGTGGATCGGAAAACGCGCGAGCCTCGATTATGTATTTTGTTTGCAAAAAATGTCAGTCGTTTCTTCTCTGTATATTAACATTTTCAATGAAACAATATACTGGTTTCAAATATAAACATTGTGCAATTACTCATTAAATATTTCCTGTAAAAGTTTCAAAATAATATCCAGATAAGAAAACTTATATATATTTGCGAATGTTGTTTAGTGAACATGTTACAGCATTAGCAAAGAATAACATTAACAGATTACTTGTTTAGGATTACGTTATGTCTCATGTTTAGAAAAGTTGATGTAATACGTTACTTTTTATCTCTCCTTCCGAATGCGCTTCATTTTTGAAATTAAGATAACCGAAAGGAGAAATTACATAGACTTAAAACAAAATATATTTTTTCACCTAAGTAACACCTAAGTAAATATTATCGCCAAAAACTGTATGGCTAATTCAGCAGAATACTTTCATAAATCAGTAGGTTTAGAAATTTTGCTTAACAGTTTATTGCAAGGGCTTTATTGAAACAAAACATTGGCAGCTATATGCATAAATATATTTAATAATGACATGTACTTTGTTGGTTCGTTATCAATTAATATTCCAAATCCACTTTGATGGAAACTGGATAATTTCTTGTATAAGGAGGTAATTTAGAGTTACAAGACTTTTCAAAGTAAAGTTGATTTTTTTCCCAATTTTGACTCTTGAGGTTTAAATCTTGGGGCTAATGACGGTTGACGATGTTAGTACCTTTGACAGCTGACGTTTATTACCAGTTAAAATCCCTTTAAGTTTGTTGTTGATTTAGCACGAGTCACAAATTTTGTTTACACCTACTCAGTCTTTCTCTGACAAAGTAAACTGAATTTTAAAGACCTCCAACGATTTACTAATTAAGATATGTGCAGAGAAATGCATGCAATAACGAAAATGGCGAAAATTCGTCAAAATCATTAATTTCGCTTTGACAAATTAGACCCACCCACCCACCCTACTGATTCCCTAATGACCCCCCCTATTGAACCCTCCAAACTTCATCGGAAATGATCATAGAATAAAAACATATCGAAGAAACTTAAAGGGTATTTCAGAGCATTCGAAGAGCGGGCCATTTCATATTACTCGAAAAATAAAACGATTGATTGCATTTTCAAGCTCCATGGGTAGGGGGAGTGAAGGTGACAAAGAGTATTGATTTAATTTGTCCTGAAGGTGACTGTCATGGTCACAGATCTTTAAATCCTTAACACAATACATAACATTTTGTTGTTTAGTGGTATTGAGAATTCGCGAGCACATATTGAAACGCAGAAGGCGCCAACGAGAGGTCATCGAGCTCGGTCTAATAAAATGTCTTAGCCAAATAATTTAATCACTTGCAAAATCCAAACAGAGGGAAATAAAACCGAAATATGGTTGCTTTTAAGAATAATCAGGCCATTATAACAAAGATGACTATCTAATGTAGGCTTCGAATTCAAGTGCTAATATAAGACTTACAGTCATTTTCAAATTGAGCGTATTTATTGGATTCAAATAGGGGTGAAAGTTTGCAACTTGACGTCTTTAGAATCTTTTGTTTAAGATTTCCTTGGCAGACTAACTTCCAGCTTGGTCGTCTCCCTTTTGCTTTGGTTAACAAATTGTGTCATCAAATTACATCAAAGATATATTCCAACGAATTTGAAGCATGTATGAGTTTTGTAAAATGATGGCAGATTTTTCACCACAGGCAACAGCTTTCAAGTCTCTTGGAATTCTCAAACGCGGTAAAAGGGAAATGTTAATTAAAAACAAATTAGTTTTGACACACAAGTATCACTATAGCAACTACTTAAAGTTGATGACCTGTATTTGAGTCTTAAATGAGTCCAAAACACTTGAGCAGTCTAACACTAAGTATGACATTCGGTAACAATTTTTTGAAAATACTTTTAACTACACATTATGAATTTCTCCATTTTTCTTACTACATTACAATCAAATTACCAATTCACTACATTTCTCTTAACTATCATGGACCTCCATTTTTTTCAGGTCTGACTAAGGGAATACAATGTTTAAATGTGAATTCTAGATGAGTCCATAACACTCCAGTTTTCCGAGCGTGTGATATCCTGTTTCATCAACACCAGTATCTCCAAACCTCATTCGAATCACGGGAAGCTTGGACTTGTCCGTTAGTAAACCGCTGTCCTCTCGCCAATAGTAATCATTCTTATCGCAGTTGCAGCCGTAACTGATGTCCGCGCAGGTGTTATTCAAACCGCATGCACATTTAAAGGGAACAGAGTTGACTCCACCCCAGTAATTCATCTCCTCGTCATCACGTGATACCCACCAGCCGAACATGCTACCATTGAGAAGGAGCACTGAATGATAGCACTCGTATTTGATAAACTGCTCACAGTGAGAAGATGAAGCAGTTAAGTTTGCTAGCTGAATTAGACTGGTTTCATTATAAGTAACATTACGCCAATAACTACCAGGGCCATCAAACCCGTCCACCAGTGTTCTGTTTTCACTGTCGTGACTGACAACTGTCACTCCTATCCCGTCCTTGTCAGTCATGTTACAGAAGACTTTAAATGGTTTCACTCCGCCCTCTCCATCAGGGTCGATGACATAAGAGCCACTTTTAGCCTCAGGATTGCAGTATTTGATGTCACTGCAAGTTCGATTCCCTGAAAAACAAATAACAAAGCAACAAAGAACATAAGAAGTTTAGAAGTAAAAGATTTCATTTATCTTAATATAAAGTGCCTGACATGAACACGAAATTTATTTTCTCTTTACGGGAAATATACTTGGGGAATGTTTATTGGGGAAAAGAAGTACAATAGACCGATTTGAATTAAATTCATAGCCAAAAGTTGAAAAGAGGTAAACCATATACATACAAGAATAGTGGTTTATGACAGTTTGTGACTCTTCCAGTTCTACCACATGCAACAGTAAAAGACTAAATTCAATACCTCCACGTTTGCAGCGTTTGCAGTGAGTTCCGCAAAATCCAGGCTTACATTCACAATGATAGGAGTTCCTTTCATATTCAGGAACACAGACACCTCCGTTCTTACAAGGAGCGCTTTCACATGGAGACTAGAAACAAAGTAAACGTTCCTTGAATCATTCAGTTTGTATTTGAAGAAATACGAAGAGTGTTAAGCACCAAATATATGAACAGATCTTACCGACGGACTGCAGTGATGGAAGGTAGCATTTGCATGAACCTTTTCAGCCTCTCTGTACTTGTCTGTGGCCAATAACTCACACAGATAAAGACCTTTGGAGTCAGGATACACTGCTATGTTGAACGAATAGCACTTTGGTTCACCGACACAAAGGAAAGTGCAGTCCAAGTTATCTTCCACCATGGACGATGTAAGTTTCTCTTCCCATAAGAAATAGAAAGGGTCGCACTTGAATTTACCAAACGAAGCACGGCCTGTTGGATATCGATAGAGAGCGCTGTTTTGCATGGCAAACATCAAGTTAAACAGTAAAGGAAAAGACACTAAAAGAGGCAGGAGCAGCATGATAGTGGCCAGTGAACTTTTAACACCTGAATGCCTTGCGTCCGCTAACAGCAGCGATAAATAAAGAACAAAAAGAAAAAAAATATATAATTATTCAGAGTGATAATTTTCTAGTGTGGCATTTATTAAGGGTCATGATATGGCAATTATCTAAGGAGGAGGAGCAGGTGAAACAGATGGGTTGAGTTGTGAAACACTGAGAGCGTTACAAAATTTAAAAGTATTATCTTGAACTACCAAACGGTAAAAGACAAGGGACGCAGTAGCGTGGCGGAAGTTAGATATTTGTAGAAAGTTTTACGTGTGGTGAAATCTCCAGGTTCCGCTTTGTTTGATCAACTGACGGAAAGGTTCCTGTCACATGACAGGTTCAGTGGTTGTGGTTCTTTACTTAATTTGTCATTTCCAAGTTTGTACGTGAGTCAGGCAAAACCTTATATGTCAATTTGTCCGTTAACAAGAACTTTCTTGTTTCTTCTATGAATTAAATACTTAGTTAAATGTTCTGTGTACTGAAAAAATGTTACTCACTTGTGAAAAAACCCATTTTCTCTTAACTGCCAGGCGGAAAAAGACAAACGGGAAAAACGCAAAAGATATCGAAGAGTGGTGAACGTTTGATATCTAAAGCAGGTGATACTTTGAGCTTAAAGTATCACAGATAGAAAATTAGCGCTTTTATTCCAACTGAGATAGCCTAAAATTATGCGCCCTATTCCAGTAAAAGAATACATTTTCTTAAAACTTAATAAACAGTGATTTGAGATATGCATTGAACAGAACGGGAGCTTATTCTCTCACGCCGCGACGCTTTACAAGATAAGTTTATAGGACGACGCATTTTAATCAACACGTTTCTTTTATATCGGAACGTGATCTGCATATATTTTGAACTTGGAAAGGGTGTCCGGGATTTGTATTTTTACGATTCGTTATTTTTGGATTATTATCTTTTAAACTTGAAAGTAGCACTCTTGAGCAAAGTTTTCAATGTAGTCGCCATATCTCGAGAAATAAGGAAAAATCGAAAATCCGGGACACACTTTTGGGGTTCATTATAATTCTGACATTATCATCAAATTTCACGAAAATTGACTGAATACCAGCCAACAATAAACTTTCCAAAGATCAAAACTTAAGCCAAAGCACTTTGCCAGAGAAAACGACTTAAAATTTTTCGGGGCGTCGGAGTTTGTTTACATAAATGTATTTCCACTTCACGCTTGTGAAGGCTGTTATCCAATCACATTGAAGCAAGCTATTTGACGCTGTTTAGCCTGTCGGCGTTGATGCGTGCTGGGGGGCTGTTACAAAGCTGAGCGGGAATGGGAAAATAACACGCGAAATTAAAAATAGGGCTTTAATTTTGTTTTTTGACATTTTATGTCTATTATGCGGAATAGTAATTTTTAAGTGACGGCTGTCAATACACCCACTTTAATCTCCCTAATCATTATTTTTTTTATGTTAAGTTTAAAGGAAAATTACCGTATACAATTCACTACATCGATCTAAATTCAAATCCACGAGAGCCAAGACTATCTCAGTATCGTGAAACTTGAGCTTATGTTTAAAATAATACTTCATTAACGTATATGAATGGAATAAACGTTTCACGTGAGAAACGTGTACGTCAGACAAAAGCCATCGTTCATAATAGTATTGAAATACGAAAGCCTCCTTCGTTAAAAAGCTGGGTTATTTTGGTTGCTAGATTGGTCCATCTTAACTATTTGATCTCCTCACCCGTTTAGGAAAGTTTCGTGGTCTTGGAGTATGTTGATGTGTTTCACCTGTTTAACTTCCTGTTGCAATAATCATCGCCCTTGCAATAAATATCGCACTTTATAAGTACACTTACCTCGCTTTTTAATAAAAAAGTTGTCGCACTTTGTAATATAATCTTCGCTCTTTGAAATTACTGTCGCACCCCGGAATATTACTTTCGCTCTTATGAGTACCATTTGCAGTTCGTAATTAAAAAGCTGTCGCTTTATTCAAAGAACAGTCCAATGCATTTTGTTGTAACATAAGCTTTCGCACTTCGTATTAAAACTTGTAGAGCTTTCTAATTAAAGAGATGTTGCTCAGTGTAAGAACAGATCATGACATTTTGTTAATTATAAAATAAGCTTGAGAAGTTTCATTTTTTTCAATTTTCTTTATCGATGAAACCTTTCTGAGATTGTAGGCTCCTCCCATAAGAATTGTGTTCTGGATTTACTACAGTTTGATACTTCCCGGAATTTCATTGATTTGCATCATCGTGCCTCTTCTCGTCGATCTTGGAACGCTCACTTCTACTGGATTTACCACGGTTCTCATCTTCAATATTTGGGGGAAGGGGGAGGGGGTAGTCCAAACTTCGATGCAGAAAACAATTTTTTGTATTTGTTTTAGTTTTTACAAAGTACTGAATATCTCTACATGATAAGCTTTAGTTTCTTCAAGCTGAGTACTCATATGCGATCCTGTCGTTGAAAGAATTTTGCTTTTAGGCAAGTAGTTAAAAAATCCTGATGGTGGGGGAGCGGAACCCCACACTGTCCCCTATATCCGACATCATGAGTGTAATGTGTACGTCATAAGTCCGTTCCACAGCTGATATCTCTAGTGAGATCATCAAAGTTTATATGGCCCCGGCTGACAGCACTGGCGTCAAGCAGTTTTACTCGTGCATGTTGATGACCAATAAATTCCTAGACCTCTATAGTCTTTCGCACCTTCGTCTCCAAACATTCATCAGTACCTTGCCTGACGACCTTAGGAGTGAGGAAGAAACTGTTACTTAGAATTGACAGTCTTATTATTAAAGGAAAAACACGAGAAGGCTGTCGAGGCAGGCGGCTATGTCGAGTATGTCGGCTGATTATGTCCACGACCGAGAAATTGTCCAAAAAATGAATCTTTGGCCAAGAAGCAAGGCTTTGAGGGTAAATTTGAAATTTTGAGGACAATCTCTCAGCCAAGGGCATTATCAGGCGACATGCCAGCAAGCTAGAAGGGGGGATATTTATTTTATAACCCTCTCATTAATTTTTGTATCGTGCGTATAAAACAAAGTTTTGTTATCTTTTTTGTACTTTCTAGAGCAGCATTTGAGATCAGCCTTTAATTCCCAACACCTGTGGACTCTACAAAATAAGTTCGTTTTTCTCCCTTTTAACGTAATTAAGTCGAGAAAGTGAAACTGTTGGGCTTTTTACGTTGGCTTTCTTGCTTTTCGACGGAAATAATCGGACAAATGTTAACATGGGGTTATTGGCTGATAATTGTCCGTTGATTTTGTACCACGTCAAATAAAGTAGGTAACATAGTTGCGCGAAAATGAATGGACGGGTTTGATATTGCACATGTCAATAGAAAAGAACATTATAACCTTCTCTTACGAAAACAAGAAATGACATTCGTAATGTAGAATGTACAAATTCCCTTCGAGCATTGCAGCTCTGTGATCTGCACAGGGCGTGAGATACATACATTTTAACTACTGTGGCAGACAATAATTAACCAGAAAAGATAAAGGTTTGTTTAAATTCACTAGAAAATATTCACTAAAAAAGTTCACTTACTACTCTGTATTTGGGTAACATCATGCTGAGAACGAGAAGAGAAGTGAAAAGCTGGCTATTTTTAAGAAATGGCTCGCGTTTACCCCGAGACGACTCTGGCTTACGATGTGAAGTTCAGATGAATGAGCTTTTCGATATGTATAAGAAATCACTTGATCAAAAGCAGGCAAGTTTGTGACCTTCCCCAATGCGTTCAAAATTCACGAATATGCACATATTTTATTTGTGGAACACAGAAGGACATCATTTGTATTGTTTTTTAGAAGTTAGCATTCTAAATCTTTGAAATCCCGCTTAGCATGACGTCTTTAGGTGGCTGGAAACAGTTTTCCGAGACGCCTACGGAATATATATTCAATACGCCCAAAAGCCATCGTTCCCTCCTCGCAGTCAAACCAATTTAAACTCGTTGACCAAAGGATAAACGTTTGAAAAAGCGGGCGTTGCAGTTTGATCACTTTCCTAATGCTAATGTTATGGAAAATCCTGTTAAACAGTTTTAGTCGACGGTCTCAGTAAGTCCGTAAAAGTTGTTTACAACTTGAGGATTTTTCTTTCTTGAATCTTGCTGAATCCTAAATCTTGCTGTTTCAAAATCATGAGCTGTTAAGCTTGGTGTTGAGTTTTCAGCTTCTAAGTGAAACTACTTACAGAAGGAATTCTAAATTAAGTTTTACGGCGTATACATCAATAATTTTTCAACAGCATGTCGTATCTGGACAGTTCTTTCTTGCAAAGAATGAATTGAGCCAATTACAGCCACAACGAGATCTTTTTGGACGACTTTGATTAGAACAGAATGGAATTTTTTTTTTGAAACTAATGAAAAACAACATCGAACCCGTATATCGCCAATATAAACAAGAACGAATATTGCGTAAAACCTTGGTGAAACTTAATACACTAATGAAAGAATTTCCCAGTCGTCTAAGTCCATTTTACAAAATAACTTATCATTCATGTAAGCAAAACACGTTTTGTCTGAATTGACACGAATGGGGGTAAATTATATGTGGAAACTCCCACACTTAGCTGTAGAGTGTTAGTCAGGGATCTCCTTGTGTCTCTAACTCCTGAGTCTCTCAAGTTAGACCCCCCTTAAGTACTGTTTTTATGCAATACTCTTAGCTTTGGCTACTTGGAGAAGCTAGAATCCTGAGAAGTCTACATCAAAATGAATGATCACTACGATCAAGATCATTAAATTTGACTGCTGATAATATTTTGTCTGTACCAGCATTGTTCACGTATTGTACAAGCATTGTTCACGTATTGTACAAGTATTGTAACCTATACATTCAATAGCGCAAGCCTGCTTCATTTTGTTATTGTGCCAATAATGTTTTTGCACACAATGAAGCTTAGTGGAGGAAATCGCTCTTCATCATCCAAATTTAAAACTACCCTGTTAAGAATGTTGAAAATAAAAGAAAATTGGCTCAAAAAACTCAAGAGGCTTGAGTAGCTCGAGGCACTCTCGCGCATCTTTCTTACTCCCAGCGTTAAATAATTGACTGACTTGGTTTCTATTGACTTTTACAAAAGGGGTTTTCAAATTGATGTTTAAACGTCCAGTAGGTCCTAACAGTTTTGGTTTAGAGTATAACAACTTGACCGATAGACTCTGAAGAGGAAGCTCTCTCTCGAGCCTCTCTTTACATGGTAAAGAATCAGGTAAGCAAATGTGGTACAACCATAACATTCCTCTTTAGGATTCTGATACGTTATTCAGGAATCATTGGGGCTTATGTTAGCTTGTTATGCACGCAGACAGTTATATTATCAGTTACTTATTTGTTGTGGTCTGTATTATTTCATTTAATTTTTTTGATGGTGATAGTACCTCACCAACGGTTCAGTTAGAATAGGGCCTTCGAATTATTTGTTGACGCAGATTACCTGAGTTGCTTTCTTCAACCTAAGAGAATTTATATCAACGAGTGTCTCAGGCTTGCGGGAAAAATCTCAAGTATCGCATTTGTTGAAAAGTGGAATTGTCAGAATGTTTGGAGACTAACAAGGCAAACGCACGTAGTTTTTCAATCGTCATATACTGTAGAACAATATTGCACAAATCTGTAACTGATGATCGGGTTTTCTTTTCAATTCCACGGTATTTGGACGACATGTTTATCCTTTCACAAATGCTTTTCATACCGTGAATAATCTCTGTCTGAAAACTACAAGCAGCGAAAATGGGCCTTCGGCGCCTAAAATTACGCTTAATATGCTAAAACACATGCGCTATACCGCGTCAAAACCAAACATTTTTTAACCTTCCTACTGATATTTATCCATCCTGGAATTCCTTTCAAGCAGCAAGCTATCATAACAGATCACATTCTACTTTACAGCGCTATAACAGGCGAGTCTACAAATAGCGGGTGTACAGTAACGATCTATATGAATCCAAAACACTTGAACTTTCCAAGTGTGTGGTATCCCTGATCACTATTTGTCCAAACCTCAGTTGCTTCACGGGAAGCCTGGACTTGTTAGTAAGTAAACCACTGTCCTCTCGCCATTGTTGGTCAAGTTTGTCGCAGTTACATTCGTACTAAGGGTTTGCACATGTATGGTTCAAGCCGCATGCACATTTGTAGTCGATAGAATCCACTCCTACCCAGTACTTCATCTCCTCTCCATCACGTGACACCCAACAGCCGTAACCATTGCGAAAGAGCCTTGAGTGATAGCACTCCTACATTAAAAACTGCTCACAGTGAACAGATGAAGCTGTTCGACTAATTCCCTGGTACGTGACATTGCACGAATAACTGCCGGGGTCCTGAAATCCATCCACCAGCGTTCTGTTTTCACTGTCGTGACTAACAACTGTCACTCCAACACTGTCCTCGTTAGCCGTGTCACAGAAGTCTTTAAAAGGTTTCTCTCCACCTTCTCCATCGGGATCGATGACGTAAGAGCCACTTGGAGTCCTAGGGTAGGAGTGTTTGATATCACAGCAGGTTCGACTTCCTGAAAAACAAAAAGACACAGAAAAACGACTATTTCACAAAAGATTATCCCTGTTCTTACCGGAAAAGAGAAGTGATGACGTAAGAAGCCATTTGAGAGATTGTATACTTTCATATCTCAAAAATTTTATTTCCATGGAAAATGAAGAAAGAAAAACCGGCCGTGTAAGGTCGAACTTTCATTACCTTTCATATTGGAAAATTGTTGAAGGACACTATACACGTATACGGAAGCAGTTTCATAAAGTTTTCAATGACATTTAGTTATAATTAAAGACGACAGTATGACTTCTACTTTAGAGTTTGTACCTCTCAGTTCGAAAGCAAATTTAATACCTCCAGGTTTGCAGTGAGTTCCACTGAATCCAGGCTGACAATCACAATGATAGGAGTTCGTTTCATATTCAGAAACACAGACAGGCCACCGTTCTTACAAGGAGCGCTTTCACATGGAGACTAGAAACAAAGGAAACATTTCTTGAATCATTCAGTTTATATTTAAAGAAATACGAAGAGTGTTAAGCACCAAATATATGAAGAGATCTTACCAACGGACTGCAGTGATGGAAGGTAGCATTGCATGAACCTTTTCAGCCTCTCTGTACTTGTCTGTGGCCAATAACTCACACAGATAAAGACCTTTGGAGTCAGGATACACTGCTATGTTAAAAGAATAGCAAATTGGTTCACCAACACAAAGAAAAGTGCAGTCCAACTTATCTTCCACTATGGATGATGAAAGTTTCTCCGCCCATGAGAAGTAGAAAGGGTCGCACTTGAATTTACCAAACGAAGCGCGGTCTGTTGGATATCGATAGAGAGCGCTGTTTTGTGTGGCAAACAACAATCCTAACAAACAAGGAAAAACCAGCAAGAGTGGCAGAAGCAGCATGACAGTGGCCGATGAACTCTCACAACCGGAACGAGTTGCTGAATGATGCTGAAGACTTTACATTCAAATGAAAAATAGGTCCTTTATAATTGCCTGTCAGTAATTAAGAATTAATAGCCACATCTATGAGGCAGGTGCCATGGGTGGGATAAACTTCTACTATAGGGGAAGTAGAAGTGGAACAGTAAGTTTTAAAAAGTCATTCTATATAAAACTCTTCTTCTTAGCAAACCTGATACTATTTTTAGTTCTTTTACAAGAACTGCTTTCAAACTGTTTTTTTTTCTACTGATGAAATGATGTCTATTAATGCCCTCTATAGATATTCTATAAATAGTTTTAAATATTCATTTCAATATCTATTAACTCTGACCATGCTAATGATTTACTCAGTTTGAACTAATGTTTTTGTCAATTTTTGGTACTCTGCTCCCTATTCTACAACAAACTTGAAAATAAATTTCTATTTACTCCTCCACATGTCCCTGTTAGCAGGTTTTCTGTAAGAAGTTGTGTTTTGGCTCGCACTAGGATAATTATATATGAAATAAATTCACGCCATGAATTGGCACTAACTACAAGAAGCTAAAGTTGTTTTCTTCGTTTTAGACGGAGCGGCTGTTTACTTAATATCTTATTATTTTATCATGCCATGGCATTTTCTCTTAGAAAGCTTTTTGTGAAAGAAAAAATATTTCTTTTCTAATTTTTTCTATTTTTGGGCAAATATCAAATAAATCTTTCATTACCTTCCGCAGTTATTGTTTAACGGATGGATTCTCTGATCATAGGCAGATATTGGGCAGATTTCCTCTTAGTGACTTAAAAGGAGCTTATCTAATTAATAAATAATAATCATATTAAATTGGAACAAGTTCAGCAAAAAGAAATTAAAGTGTCATGTCTTGAAAATGTTAGGAAATCCTTTACGTGGATCGGAAAACGCGCGAGCCTCGATTATGTATTTTCTTTGCAAAAAGTGTCAGTCGTTTCTCCTTTGTTTATTAGCATTTTCAATTAAACAATAAACTGGTTTTAAATATAAACATTGCACAATTACTCATTTTATTACATCCATTTTGAAAACACTGGTGGTCCCTGTGATCTGATTGGCTCTAATTGGTGCGATTTATTCACGAATCGCACCATTTTTTGCTCTAAATCGCATCTTTTTTCCAGCCAATGAGGAAGTTACACTTAAAACAAAACAACCAATCAGATTTCAAGGCTTGTTTAGAGTAACCAATCAAATTGCAGGAAAATGAAAGACAAAGAGTATCATTTCGCAAATTTTGCAACTTTTGTTTCCATAACTCTTATTTTTCCCCCCCAAAAATGGATGAATTTAATTTTTTCCAGTTTTTGAATGATGACAATGAGATCCTTCAGGCTGAAGACCAACATTCCAGGGACTTTCCCACTTTTCGTGTACATTTTGGTGAATATTTTGACGATTTTCTACCCTCTCAAGCTCAAAATCCGCACAATCCCGAGTCCACCGAGTCAGCAACAAATGAAGAAAATAAAAAGCCACCACAAGAGTTAGATGTTTCAAGATTTCCTATCATTTCAAGCGATGAAATACAGGAGCTTAAGTCTGTCGCTTCGAATAAAAATACGTCCCGCTCCACAAAACAATGGATGAATGTTTTCAGAAGCTGGTGTCAATGCCACCATCTTGAATATGTCTCCATCGAAACAATGGCGCCTGAAAAACTTGACAAGGTCTTTAGTAAGTTTTACGCCGAGGTGAAAAAAAGGACGGAGATAACTACGAGCCAGAATCCCTTAGAATCATGCAAAGTGCCATTGAACGGTATCTAAAGGAGAAGAACTATCCATTGAGCATCGTGAGATCGAGAGAATTTCACTCCTCACAAGAAATCCTCAATGCGAAAGCAATTTCCCTACGTCAACAAGGAAAGGGAAAGAGACCCAACAAAGCTCAGCCAATCACACCTGAAGAAGAGTCAGCCCTGTGGGAAAAAGGTCAGTTGGGTGATTTTAATGGAAAGGTCTTGACCAATGTCAACTTCAAAAATTTGACAGAACAACTGGGATTTCGTGGTCGCCAAGAACACTACGATGCATACGTGGAAGACGTAATTATAAGACAGCGAGAAGATGGAACTGAAGTTGTTGAGTTCAGGGAAGGTCCCACTAAAACGCGGAGCGGTGGTCTCACCATCAGGCGAAGAACAACACCACAGGCAATGTTCAGCACCGATGGCGGAAAAAGCGATCCAGTGTGGCTATTCAAGCTTTGGTTGTCCAAGTGACCCGAAGGAATGAAGAACACAGGGCCACTCTATCTTAGCATCATAAATCGTCCTACATCAGCAGATGTTTGGTACACCAAAGTTCGAATGGGACAAAACACCATCGGCAATTTAATGAAATCCATGGCCTCCTGTCTCAGGACGAATAAGAAGCTGACGAACCACAGCATGAGGAAAACATCGGTATCAAAACTGAAGAAGTCTGGTCAACCGCGCAATGTTATCTGTGAAATAACAGGCCATGCACGTGAATCTTCGTTGGACGACTACAATGAAATAGACGAGAATCACAGGAAAGAACTGTCTCACATTATCAGTGGATATAAAGAAGTGTCAAACGAAAATCAAGCAAACGAAGTCTCACGCCAAAACACTGCAAATGAAGCCTCAAATCAAGAGATTGCAGTCCAACATAAACGAACACCTCTGGTTCCCATTTATCACGTCCAACAACAAGGCCAAATGCATCAGGCCATGGGCTCCAATCCTGGTTTTCAGCCGGCTGAATTTTCAGGATTTCCACCACGTTTTCCGTTGCAGTCTCAGTACCGCATGGAAGCCTTCAGTTGTGCTGCTCCCGTTCCATCGCAGAATTACACAGGCTGCACCTTCAATTTCTTCTCTAGAGACAGCCAGAATTCTCCACCCCAACCACAGAAGAAACGAAGAGCTTGCATCATTGAGTCAGACGACGAGGACTGAACTTTAACGCTTCACTATTTTTCTGAGTTATTGAGGACTTCTCGAATTTCTTGAATGAAAGTTGTCTTTCTTTTGATACGCTTGACTGAGTTTTTGACACATGACGTCAAAGTCTTTCTGTTTTGCATACAAAATGAGATGTAAAAGCGTTTCCGGTTCCGCTTTTTATTTAAAAACCGGCTCAGTACTGCATCAATAAAATATTCGAATTGAACAGGTCCTGTATTTGGGTGATTTCAAAATGGATGTAATAAAGTGGTAATTGAACCTCGTGTCGTGCAATTTTGGTCTGAAATCATACTTGTGATTTCAAATCGAACTCGCGCTGCGCGCTCGTTCGATTTTGAAATCACGCGTATGATTTCAGCCCAAATTGCACTCCAGTCAGTTCAATTACCATCATAAAATATTTCCTGTAAAAGTTTAAAAAAATATCCAAATAAGAAAAGTTATATTTGCGAAAGTTGTTTATTGAACATCATTTTACAGCATCAGCAAAAAATAACATATAAGAGAAATGGTCAGATTACTCGCTTAGGATAACTAAAGGTGCACTTTGAACAAAGCCTGCAAATTAGCGTTGAATTACACCTGTTTTGCGTGACTAGAATAAATACAAATAGTCTTCGACTTGTATCGGCCTGAGATACAAAAAAACCGTTCATTAGTGCACTATAATAACTACAAACAATACGTTGTCGTTAGGAAACACATTAGAAAGAACGACCAATGGGGATTTTGTCAGGGATAGCTATTTAGAACTGATAAGTAACTCATCTTAATCAACGAATAAAGAAAACTGGAACATTATTGACACTGAAATGAACGTTTTGCAGCCTTGTATTCCAGAGATGCTAGTGCGATAACAGGAACAAATAATTAATTCATTCCACTGTTATAACTGGTGCCAGCCACCTTAAGATATATAATCGAAAGGAGAAATTGCATAAACTTAAAACAAAAAAACATGTTTTCATCCGAACGCCTACGTAAATATCATCGCCAAAAAATGTATGGCTATTTGCCATAAAAAGTCTGTAGCCAAAACTTTACTTAGGAGGGCTGACTGTCTACCATCTTCACTCGATTCGAAGGCTAAGGAGAGGAAATATGTTTCCAATGTCCTAAAGGCAAATGGTTATACAAAAACTTTTCTCCGTAACTGCCAGAAACCAATAACAAATAGTAACGCTCTTGATGAAAGGGAACCAGCGACTGGTTTTGCTGTTATTCCTAATACATACAGGGTGTTACGGAACCCATCAAGAGAATTTTGAATAGCCACAACGTTAAAGTTGCTCAAAAACCTTTTCAGACTTTGGGGCATATTTTCGCCAAACCTAAGGATTCTGTCACGAAAGAACAATGAACCGACGCCATTTATTCTATTCCTTGCAATGACTGAGACAACGAAAACATCGGACAGACCAAACGTCAGTTTGGTACACGGCACCAAAAAGCGGCTTTCCTTTGCAAAAAGGAAAATTCAGCTTTATCGGAGCATACATGCCTAACTAACCATACAATTGGGTGGGATAATTCTAAAATTATCACCACTAATCGGCGTTACCACCAGCGCCTTTGTTTGGAGGCTTGGCATATAAACTCCGCCCACGCTCCTTTAAATCGTGACGATGGCGGTTTGCTTCCTGACGCCTATTTACACCTCGTCAGAAAAAAGGCCGCTATTAGTGATCATATAAAAGGACCTCTTGTTGCAGCGTTTAGATCACCCCTGATGAAGGCACTAGACAGGAGTGTCGAAACGTTGGGTCTATGAATTGTTACTTCTTCGGTTACATTCATTAAATCTGCAAACCAGAGTAGCATCAAACCATGTCTGAATGTATGGCTAATTCAACAGAATACTCTCATAAATCAATAGGTTTAGAAATTTTGCTCAAAAGTTTATTGCAAAGTGCTTTATTGAAACAAAACGTCGGCAGCTATATGCATAAATATATTTAAAAATGACATGTTCTTTGTTGCTTCGCTATCAATTAATATTCCAAATCCACTCTGATGGAAATTTGAATAATTTCTTATATACGGAGGTAATTTAGAGTTAAAAGACTTTTCAAAGTAAAGGTTAAAAGAGGGTCTCAATGAAGGGATAATTTTGATGTTGACAACTGATTTTTTTTCCAATTTTGACTATTGATGGTTAAATCTTGGGGCTAATGACGATTGACGATGTCAGTACCTTTGACAGCTGACGGTTATTACGAGTTTAAATCACTTTTAAACTAGCTTGTTGTTGATTTAGCACGAGTTATGAATTATGTTTACAGCTATTCAGTCTTTCTCTGACAAAGTAAACTTAATTTTAAAGACCTCTAATGATTAACTACTAAAGATATGTCCAGAGAAATGCATGCAGTAACGAAAATGGCGAAAATTCGTCAAAATTGACAGATTAGACCCACTTACCCACCCACCCACCCTACTGATTCTCTAATGAACCCTACTCCCCCCCTCCCATTGAACCCCCTAAACTTTACCGGAAATGATCAAAGAGTAAAACATATCGAAGAAACTTAAAGGGTATTTCAGAGCATCTGAAGAGTGAGCCAGTTTCACTCGAAGGATAAAATGATTGATTGCTTTTTCAGGCTCCATGGGTAGGGGGAGTGAAGGCGACAAAGAATATTAATATAATTTGACCTGAAGGTGACTGTAATGGTCACAGATCTTTAAATCCTTAACATAATACATAACATTTTGTTGTTTTGTGGTAGTAAGAATTCGCGAGGATATATTGAAATGCAGAAGGCGCCAACGAGAGGTCATCGAGCTCTGTCCAATAAAAGGTCTCAGCCAAATTATATAATCGCTTGCAAAATCCACAGAGAGGAAAATGAAAGGAAAACATACTTGGCTTTAGTACGAAATTGGGCCATTTTAACAAAGATGACTGTGTACTGTAGGCTTCAAATTCAAGTACTTGTACAAGACTTACAGTCACTTTCAGATTTAGCGTATTTTATGGGATTCAAATAGGAGTGAAAGTTTGCAACTATGAGGTCCTTTGGATCTTTTATTTAAGATTTTCTCGACAGAATAACTTCCAGCTTAGTCATCTCCACTTTTCTGTGGTAAACAAATCGTGTCATCATCAAATTACTTCATATATATATCGACGAATTGGAAGCATAGATTACTTTTGTAAAAACGATGGCAGGTTTCTTACCGCAGGCAACTGCTTTCACGTCTCTTGGAATTCTCAAACGCGGTAAAAGAGCAATGTTAATTAATCAAAACCAAATGAATTTTGATATACAAGTATCACTATAGCAAGTATTTAAAGTTAATGACCTGCACTTCAGTCTTAAATGGGTCCAAAGCACTTGAGCGGTCCAACACTCAGTATGACATTCGGTTACAATTTTGGGCAAATACTTTAAACTAAACATTATGAATTTCTCCATTTTTCTTACTACATTACAATCAAATTACCAATTCATTACATTTCTCTGAATTATCATGGACCTCCATTCTAATTCAGTTCTGCAAAGAGAGTACAGTGATCAAGCAATCTTTTTGATGTTCAACATATAGTCTTTGTGACTTCTCAGTAGATAAGTCCATAACACTCCAGTTTTCCAAGCGTGTGATATCCTTTTTCATCGCCATTGGGAAGGACACCGGTATCTCCAAACCTCATTTGAATCACGGGAAGCTTGGACTTGTTTGTTAGTAAACCGCTGTCCTCTCGCCATTTCCAATCGTTTTTATCGCAGTTGCAGCCGTAACTGGTGTCCGCGCACGTGTTGTTCCACCCACATGCACATTTGAATGGAGCAGAGTCGACTCCACCCCAGTACTTCATCTTCTCGTCATCACGTGATACCCACCAGCCGAACATGCCACCATTGTAAAGGAGCATTGAATGATAGCATTCGTATTTGATAAACTGCTCACAGTGAGCAGATGAAGCTGTTAAGCTTGCTAGCTGAATTAGACTGGCTTCATTATAAGTAACGTTGCGCGAATAACTACCACGAACATCAAATCCATCCACCAGCATTCTGCTTTCACTATCGTGACTGACAACTGTCACTCCTATCCCCCCCTTGTTAGTCATGTCACAGAAGACTTTAAAAGGTTTCTCTCCGCCCTCTCCATCAGGATCGATGACGTAAGAGTCACTCGGAGTCCTAGGGTAGAAGCGTTTGATGTCACTGCAGGTTCGATTTCCTGAAAAACATAAAGGCACAGAAAAACGACTATTTCCCAAATGATTATCCCTGTTCTCACCGAAAAAAAAATGATGATGTAAAAAGCCATTTGAGAGACTATATACTTCACTCTGAAAAGGTTTATTTCCATGGAAAATGAAGATAGAAAAAAACGGCCGACTTAGGTCAAACTTTTCCTTCCCTTTCATACTGGGAAAATGTTGGAGGACTCTATACATGTAGATGCAAGCAGTTGCTCAAAGTTTTCAATGATATTTAGAAATAATTCATTTATAGTGCATTTTAAAAAATGGAAATAAAGACGACAGCACGAATTCTACTTTAGAGTTTGTATCTCTCAGTTGAAAGGGAAAAAAAGTTAATCTCATACCTTCACGTTTACAGTGAGTTCCATCGAATCCAGGCTGACAATCACAGTGATAGGAGTTCTTTTCATATTTAGGAACACAGACACCACCGTTCTTGCAGGGAAAGCTTTCACATAGAGACTGAGAAGAAAACAAACATCTCAACTAAAAAAATTTATTCTGTATCCAAAAAAATTGAAATCTGGAAACTGCCAGATATGAATAAAGATGTCTTACCCGTGCTCTGTAATGATGGAAGGTTGCATTTGCATGAAACTTTTCAGTTTCTCTGTATTTGTCTGTGGCCAACAGCTCACACAGACAAACACCCTTGGAATCAGGATACGCAGCCATGTTGAACGAATAACAATTTGGTTCACGAACACAAAGAAAAGTGCAGTCCAACTGATCTTTCACCATGGACGATGAAAGTTTCTCTGCCCACAAGTAATAGAAGGGATCGCGCTCAAAGTTACCGAACGAAACAGTGCCTGTCGGATATCGGTACAGAGCGTTGTTTTGCATGGCACATATCAACTTCAACAAAGAAGGAAAAAACGACAAGAGAGGCAGGAGCTGCATGGTGATGGCCGGTGAACTGTCAACCTCTGAATAAGCTGCTTTAGGATACCGAAGAGCTTAAACATGAATGGAAAATATGGTAATTGCCTGTTTATACAAATCCACTCAAAGAGCAGGTGCAACTTGCGAGTTGAGATATGAAATGTTACGATAGTTAATAAAACAAATTTCTTCTTTTAGAAATCATAAAAGAGCATTTTTTTTGTCAGTAGATTGAAGTATCTTAAACCGATGGGTGAGAGAAAAAAGCGAGAAACAAAAGGTATGTCATAGTCGGGCGACTGTTAAATATATGCAATATGTTATACAGTTGTTAAACATAAAGTATCAGTTAATTAAACCATTCAATCTCAGACGCCGTTGTTCCGCTGTTTTTTACCTGTTTTATTTGATTAACTAATAGATAGTTTCCTATTTCATATGTCTCGCTCCACCAATAACCTTCTATTTATAGTTTATAACCCCTAACCGAATTTTGCGAACCTTTTCAGCGACTTTAGCCTTGTAATAGATATTTTATAGCCTTAATACTTAGAAGCATATTTAATACGTATGAATGAACACCATAACCTTATAAAAATACTGTTTTTTTGTAATTTCCTGCTTCCTGGGGCATTTCTGAGAAACTTCTACACACTCGTTTACAGTTGCAAGAAATGTTTGACTTCGTCTGAAGAAGCTAGGAAACCTCTCAATTGAAATGTGCAACGTGCGAGCCTTCATATCGTGTTTTAGTCAGTCTTTTCATTCCGTATGATAGCAGTTTCAATCAAAAACTGTAAATTTTTTAAACATCAACATTTATATAGATGTCTCCTTTTCTGATAGGCAGATTATTTAATTTATGAGTTTGAAAATATTTATATGACAAAATTCATGTCACTTGCAAAGAATGGTCTGTGCTAAAGTGAAATACTCCTCGAGCACTTCTTGCAAAAGCGGAGTTTAATAATGTCTGTTATACAGGTATCTAAGACTCATACTTCGACTTATTCCGTACCTGTGACGCAGATAATTACCATTAGTGCGAAACTTCCCTCACAATTGTTATCTTAGCGAAACGCGTGCGATGAATGTTTATCACCACTAATAGTGTAGCCCTCTCACAGAATGCAATTTAAAACCAACACGAACGTAAGTAGGAGAGATTTAACATAATTGTAGTGTCTTGTATCAAATTCCATTTAATTAATTGTCGTTATGATTTGCCAAAGAAAGACAGAACGAATTTTAGTTTCGGATAATTTATAGCTTTTCTCTGATTCTTGGCTGTTATTTTACTAGCCAGGTACATAATTTCATAAGCAGCCATTTTTTTAAAGCGGAGCCTCATTTTATTAATATGTTTATGACCTTCCGCTTAATGCTGTAACTAAATACATTTCCGTGTGCTATTAGCGGATAAGGGACATTTATGTATGAATAACGGTATATAATATGAAAATGGAAGCGATCCTCGCAGCTATAAACACAACTTAAGCAATAATAAAATCCGTACATGCCTGAATTTTTTTCAGGCCTTATCTTCACTACTGCTTAAGAAGTGTTCATAACTGCGAGGATCGCTTCCATTCTTCAAACGCAGTTCATATATATGATTTTCATATATTTATAGCCATTTACTCACCACTTCACAGGTTTATTTGGAACCATCATAATGACCAGCTCCCAATTGGCTTGTTAGCTCAGTTGGTAAAGCGCTGCACCGGTAGCGTAGAGGTTGTGGTTTCAATTCTTCAACCTCAGTTCACATATACGATTTTCATAAATTGACAGTCAAATATATAATATCTTGTGAATAATTAATAATATGCCTTTTCATAAAAACTGTCACCATGGTAGTTGAGAGTAGAAGGGGAAGGGGAGTTGAGACTCATTTGGGACGTTTAGCCGATGCTTTGAGAGGATCACTATTTTTTTCTTTGAGAAATTGTTAGTTTATCTTTCTTTCTTTCTTTCTTTCTTTCTTTCTTTCTTTTTATTTTATTTTTATTTTTTTTTTTTGGGGGGGGGGGGTACTTCTGTTCAGGTGATAAAATCTGCCGTCACAAGTGGCATGAAGTGAAGCATTGCTTCAAAAACAAAAATTCAAAAAAAATGTTTGTATGTCCACTACACCGCCCGGATTCCACAATGGGTATCAATGCCTATTGTTACGAGAAAATTTACTGATTTTCCCGTGTGTGTTATTCGGTACATATTTATTCGTAAACTTTCACATTTAACCATTTCAAGTTCTTTCATTTTAAAAAATAAAAAAATGCATAAAAACCACAATGGCTTTTAGAATGGATTTTGTTGATTACTCACTTTTACTATGCACCTGCTTGTCGGCACTTTTGTCATTTATTACATGGTTTTTTTTAGGTAAATATAAGTGTTAATGGTCTTTCTGGAAACATTTGTTTTCATGGTAGATAGCAGCTGAGTTTATACGCGTAAATTTAATTTCTTTTCATGCGATAGTTTCCAAACCAACCTCGCATAAATAAGCAGAAACTTTTAATTACTTTTCCGTTTTTATTTCCTAAGCTGCGCTACTGCAATTAAGATAGGTATTGTTTTCTATATCAGAGCTGTAAATTCGCACCTAAGTTCCCTACGTTAATGGCCTAAAGTTTATTGCATCCGTCTTTTTAATTTTGAGATTCTTTCCGTCGTAGAAACAGATGGAATATTTAAGTAGTTTTCGTTTAACTTCAAAGAGACTTTTTCCGCTCCTTTGACGGTCCTTATTCAAATATTCCGATTTGTGTAACAATAGCACTTCACACCAGTTACTTCTTAAGCAAGTACCTTGTACAGTTTTGATGATTACAAACTAGAGTATGCTAGAGGTCATGTCGCTTGTTGACCAGACCTAGAATAAAAGTACTGTGGAACCAAAGATTGTCTTATCCTTGACGTCCGTATAAGCTCGCTCGAAGCAGATCTCCGTGTACCAGGAAATCGGTAAGACGAGTTTCCGTTCTCGCTGCCAAGTCGTCTCTACAGAGTTATTTCCCCCAGTTGTTATTGTGCCGTCCGCGAAGATTCAGTTTTCCAGTTTGGGCGCGAAAACCTATCGTCACACTATTCTCCGCAGAAAGGCTTATGTTTGAAGATTTCTATTCATGTGTTAAATAACACTCCTGTGTCTGCTACACTCTTAAGAGGCTGTCTCTCTTATTTCCACCCGGTCAATTTTGCATCAAAAATAATTTTACCTGAAACTCTGTCAACAGAAAGACTTTACCTAGGAAAGAACTAAATTAGATTTGGTTTGATTTGAAATAATTTTCTGACCGCATTAGGGGCCACAATTATTTCCCAGTCCGTAGGGACCGTCGCAACGTCTCGAAAATTGAAAAATAGGCATATTTTGTAACATTGTAAAATATTTGATTCGCATAGTTAAGCCACAGAATTTATATCAGATTGCTTATAAACCTTTCTAGTTTGCCAAGAAAGTTAGAATTTTCCCTTTCAATATATTTGAAAAGGCGAATTTTAGCATATTCTGACCACTAGAAATCGCCATCGGCCGATGGCCGTAAATAACCTTGATTTAGACGTTAAGTGGAATTTAAAGCTGAACGATTGCACTATCGCGCATAACAGAGGTCCGCATTAACCATTGGGGGTGAACCCGCTGACCGTTTATTTTTTTTGGAAGGTCTGCAAGTGTAGTATGGCATGCAAGTGCTTTTTCAGCGAGGTTGTTAAAGCTTTCAGAATGTAGAGGTGATATCAATGATCATCTACAAGCGTGTCACTTAGGTCAGCCTAAAGGAACGGTACAAGAATATGAGCTTATCGTTAACAGGTCAAGGTTGCCACACGACCTTTACCCTGAGTGTTCTTTGATTCGTCGACTATGCTCATTGCAGTTGTTGTTCCCTTCACTGGGTGTTGCGTCAATGCATCTCTCATGTCCAAGGCAGTTAGAACATCGTGCCCTTCGTTGCAGTAAGCACGAATAGAGGACTTCATTGGCGAATCAAAGAACACTCTCTGTATAAATAAGATTGAGCATTTTAGTAGCTTCCACAGCTTCGAATATGGAGATACCAGTCTGAGAGTTTGGAAATTTTATGGCATCGGTAAAGGGAAGTACATTCCATATGACGTAATTTATATCAAGCACCAAGGTCAAACGTCCCTTCAAACCATAGAATCTCAAGGGTTTTATGATTCTCTTGAAAAGCGTGTGGTCAAGCGTCGTTCAAAGGGCAGCAAGGAAACAGAGAGTACAACGCCATTGTTTGAATGCTCTGTGTTTGGACGTGTTGAAGTGTTCGAAACCTTTTCGCAGCTAGAGCTGCACCTGGACGTTGGAAAGCATACAGTCAGCAGGTTAAGACAGTATGATGCAATCAAAAGGGACTGGGCCCTTAAGTTCTCGTCGATAGATACCGCTGGTATCGAGTGTTCGAGCTGTTCGTTAGATTCCAGTACACCACTCACTTCTCCCGTGGATACTTCGCCCTACTCGTCTCTACGAACAGGATGGGCCGTAAGCAAACCAAGGGGTAGCGTTAGATTTTCAGAGAAGGTAAAAGAATACCTAACGGCACGGTTTACACTTGGAGAAAGAACTGGGCGGAAGGTAGACCCCGCCCAAGTTGCAGTGGACATGCAAAATGCGAAAAAGTGAATCAAATGCACGTTTGTTCACTAGAGAACAGTGGCTGACAAAGAGCCAAGTTCAGAGCTATTTCTCCCAGCTAGCAGCAATGCTGCGAAAAGATCAGGGTGTGATCGGGATATCGCTGGATGAGGAGGAAGATGTCCAATGCGTCCAGGAAAATTCAAGAGAGACAAGATCTGGTAGACAAAGTTAACAAAGAGATCAAAGTCTCACATCCAGTCTGCTACGACACGTAGGACTTCTGTGAACGTTACCACAGTAGCACACTTCAGAAATTCAATGTGGTTTTGTTGAGAGCCATCTGTAGTCATTTTGAGATCCCTGTAAAATTGAGAGACAAAAAACAGATTCTCATAGACAAACTGTCGAACGTGATTAGTGATTGTCAATGTGTTTCTGAGTAGACTTATGTAAACAGTGTCTTATACGGTGGCTGAAAGTGTAGAATATGCTCTACAGATACAAACTACCTTTAGTTCCGATATCAAGTTCTGACGGCGTTGTTATAGTGTAATATATTATAATATCTAGTAGTCAGTGAACTGTTTTGATGAAAACGATCGAAAATTTACCAAAAGCAACACTTATAACATCTGTTCTTACGAAGCATGTGTCAAGTTTTTATCACGTTGGTAGCCGATTTCTCCGGCTATTGACAGGTTGCTGTTCTGTGGACACAATCGACGCGGAACCGAGAGAAGCAAGCTCAGGATATTTGAAATTGATTTATTAATTATATGATATCAAACTCCAGGTAAAAGCATTTATTCTTTTCATCCAAAATTTTTCTCCCCAAATATTACATTGGGATACAAAACAAAACCATACGGTACAACGTACGGCACAAACTATCAGCGGTCTTCTCTTTTGTGCGGACCTTTGTGAGAACAGTATAACAGCGAAGTGGATCTAAATTTAAGCGATTCTTTCTTCACTTCAGAAGCCTAAAACCTTCATTTCTCCCTCAGCTTCCAGACATGGAAAGTTTATATTCTGATTTTGGAAAAAATTCAGCTCTGCAGCGATGTTAAATGGGTGATTCACCGCGAAATGTGGCCAATTCCGACATTTGTTTTGATACCACGAATCACGATGGATGCCGCCTACTTTTCGAAGGCAATACCTAGCTATTTGTTGAAGTTATCATGGATTTCACCAATTTGGTTATTAGAAAAATTCTGAAGCGAGCCATGAAGCCGGGCTGCAAAGCGGGTAAGCTGTAGTTATTACGAAATCTGCTTCAGTGGTTCGATTTTGGTGTAGGTGAAAAAATCGCGAATGCTCGTACATGTGCTGGTTCAAACGGTCATAACTTTTGAAAAATCGAAAATGTACGGGGGTTTTTGCACATTTTTGCCTATAAAGGTCTAAAATTAACGGTTGTGTAGGATAGTGTCGTCAACCATGCAGGTCCCAAAACCCAAAACTTAACGTCTAAATTAAGGTTATTTACGGCCATCGGCCGATGGCGATTTCTAGTGGTCAGAATATGCTAAAATTCGCCTTTTCAAATATATTGAGAGGGAAAATTCTAACTTTCTTGGCAAACTAGAAAGGTTTATAAGCAATCTGATATAAATTCTGTGGCTTAACTATGCGAATCAAATATTTTACAATGTTACAAAATATGCCTATTTTTCAATTTTCGAGACGTTGCGACGGTCCTACGGACTGGGAAATAATTGTGGCCCCTAATGCAGTCAGAAAATTATTTCGAATCAAACCAAATCTAATTTAGTTCTTTCCTAGGTAAAGTCTTTCTGTTGACAGAGTTTCAGGTAAAATTATTTTTGACCCAAAATTGACCGGGTGGAAATAAGAGAGACAGCCTCTTAATCATTGACAAAACTACCCCTCCTCCATTTGACGTTGCCTGTATATAGCTAAAAGTTCACGGAATCACGAATTGTTTTCAGTTCCAAGGGGGAGGGGGTGAATAACTTAACTAAACAAGGCCAAGGACAACTAGCCTGTCATCTTTAATACCAGTAAATCCCTAGCCAATCCTCCACCGATGGGAAATCTTTCATCTGGCGATATAAATTATTCTTTCAACGGTATAAAATTGTTTCAAAACATGCTGGCAAACAAGGGGCGGGAGCTGCGTTAATTCCCTTCCTCCGTGCACAACGGTCGGTGGTTGTTTATTAGATTTTGCGTTCGATAGCCGAGGAAGGGCCAAATGATAAGAGAACTTCAAGAATCTTGCCTTTTAAAACTGCTCACACGTTGGTTAGTCACACACTCTAAACAGAGTACAATGAAAAACGGGTTCAGTGTTAAACTTACGGTAATCTTGCGTGATCGACGCCTTCCGCAGCTTGCTGTATTGGATACTGGGTTTAGGGACTCGTTTATTCCATTGACATACCTTGTAACTGGTAACTACCGACCAACTGTAATCGTTTATGCATCCGTCGTAAGGACCGCTTATTTCAGAGAAGCGATCGAGACTCCCGGCAAGAAGGCAAAATGTATCTTTGCTGCCGTCTTGAGGTTGTCCACGGCGAATGTATTAGGTTTTCTTGTGAAGAACAATTCGAGTTGTTTGTAACAGTGGCACTGAACTTGAGGGAGACGACTTGTCGACTGTCCTTGTACAAAACGATGCGAACGTGAGGGCGAAGTTAAAATCGGCTCACAATAAACCTTTATTAAGAAAACACTTTTTTAACAGTGTGTAATGGAATTATGTGCCATTATTTTCTCTTGGTCACAACCAGTTTTTCAAATTGGCAGCGTCTTTCATCTGCCTTCAACTGACAGTAACATTACGAAAACACATACCAGTTTAATTACGAGAGCTATGTCAGTAGTAAGAGTCATCGGCAGTTAACCCTTCACCTGTTTATACCATAAGTTCGCATTTTCTATGCACTGTTTCCTATACATTTCCCAAAGTGCTGATAAGGGAATTAGAACTAAAACTAGAACTAGAAGCCTTCTCGAGGAGGTGATCATTTCCTTGTGCCTTATTTTCAGGGGTGATATATATTGAAAGGAGAAATTAAATTCTAGTCATTGTTAGAATCAAAGGGTTAATAAATTAAAGCTCTTTGTGCCATAGAAGTATTGGAGTAGTTATTCATAACTTTCCCATCCTCTTCGGTTTGAAACATTCCCACTTCATTACAATACGGTTCTTGTTATGAATCGGATAAGCTGAAGTCACGTCTAAGGTTCCGTTGAGACTTTCAAAATGTGGAGAGCGTGAAAACCAAATTTTACCAACATCTGGCAGAGAAAGGCCACCAACAACTTTAAATACTATCACCCAGCCTGTGAGGGAACAGTTCTTAAGAGACAGAGACAAAAATTAGTTTACAAGTATTATTAATAGCCAACACTTGGGGAGCAAAAGTCAAATGAATTATACTGACATTCTGACATTCTAACTCTATCCGAGACACGGTTGGATGGGAATATTTGCGACACAGAAATTAATCTTCCTGGATTCGTGTGCGTTCGTCAGGATCGCACTGGCATCAAAGAGGGATATGGTGGTGTAGCTATCTATGTGAGAGAGGGTTTGGCTTTTCGCCTGCGGAATGATATTAATACTGGCGGTCAGGAGTGTCTATGATTGAGTTGATTAGAAACAAATGCAAGTCAACACTCGTCTGCTGCGCTTATAAAGCACCGGATTCTGACTTTCAGACCTTTATTTCTTCGCTACATGAGAGTATATCATCTGTGGATCTGGAAAAATCGGATGTGGTAATTCTAGGCGATTTAAACGCAGACATGATGGCGAGTTCTAAATTGCCCAAAAGAGATAAACAAGAACTTCTTAACTTTTTGCGGGCCTACAACTTCACTCAATTAATAAAAGAACCGACGCGCATAACTGACACCTCGCGGACAATGATCGACTTGGTTTTTGCTAATAATGAACACCGCATTGTCAAATCTGGTGTTGTTCCGGTACCGCTTAGCGACCATTTTCTGGTATTTTGCATAATTAAAGCTGGTATTACAACAAAGACTAAACCGAGAATACTCGAGTATCGCTCCTATAAGAATTTTAATCCGACTTTATTTAATGATGATCTTAGGAATATTCCCTGGCATATTGTTGAAAACGAGGACAACGTCGACGATGCCTTGTTTACGTGGAATAAAATGTTTTCGGAGGTTGCTGATCAACACGCACCAGTAAAAAGAAGGCGTGTCAAGGGAACACCTCTTCCATGGATGAACAGTCAAATAAGTGATACTATGAAAGAACGTAACTGGGCGCATAGAAAGGCGCGAAAATCGAACTCGGCGCGTCATTGGTCAATGTATGCAAAGCTTAGGAACAAAGTTAATGGCTTAATACGAACTGCCAAGTCTAAATATTACTGTGACATGATCGAGGAAGCCAAGGGTGACTCAGAAAAGGTGTGGAAAGCAGTGAACGAAGCATGCAATCGGAACTCATCTTTAGAGAGTATTCAGTGTATTATCTCTGATGGTGTTCAGCATATGACATCCCAATCCATTGCTTCTTCAATGAATAGCTTCTTTGCTTCCATTGGCCGAATTCTAGCAAGTAGAATACAGACTTCTGTCTTGAATTTAAATTCCATTTCAAAACACCCGCTTTTCCAGTTCGAATTGACTGAATTGGATCAATCTTTTGTGCTTGAGCAGCTTTTGTCATTGAAAGCAAACAAAGCGATTGGTCTTGACAAAATTAGCGCAAGACTTCTTAAAATCTCAGCTCACACAATTGCACCATCTGATGTTAACCTTTTGAATCTCTCAATTCGCACTAGTCAATTTCCCAAATTGTGGAAATGCGCAAAAACCACGGCATTGTTTAAGTCAGGTGACAGAACTAACGCTTCCAACTACCGCCCCATCTCAATCCTCCCTACACTAAGCAAGATTTTAGAGAGAGCGGTACACTTGCAGTTGTATCAGTACTTGATTACCAATAATTTATTGTCCAACAAGCAGTTTGGTTTCCGGAAGGGTTTCTCAACTACAACAGCTTTGACCCCATTTGCTGATGAAGTGCTCTTAAACATGGAACAAGGAAAGCTTTGCGGGGCCGTGTTCGTCGATCTAACCAAGGCATTTGACACGGTAGACCAGCAAATAATGTTATGCAAGCTCTCCGAGATCGGCCTTTCTGAAACAGCTCTTCATTGGTTCCGTTCTTACTTAACTGGTAGACAACAATGCACCTCATGTGGAAATGAGTTATCTGAGGAACTTCCAGTCACGCATGGGGTGCCACAGGGTAGCATTTTAGGGCCTCTGTTGTTTGTAATTTACATAAATAACTTGCCAAATGTGCTTAACTCCTGCTACGCGTCACTTTATGCAGACGACACTGTGATTTATTGCTATGGTACATCCTCAAAGGAGTTGAGTGATAAGTTAAATAACGATTTACTGGGTGTGGCGAAATGGCTTCATGATCACAAACTGACTTTAAATTTGGACAAAACTAAATGCATGCTTATCGGTAGTAATAGGAAACGCGAAAGCAAAGTTGACTTGACTGTCTCAATTTTAGATCATAGTATAAGTAATGTTCGCAGCTTTAAATACCTCGGTATACATATATCCTCGGATTTCACATGGACTGATCATATTGAACACCTAACTGGGAAAATCAATCAGAGGCTTGGGCTTCTCAAGCGTATAAAGCATTTATTGCCTTTCAGGGCGCGTCTACTTTTCTATAAAAGTCTTGTTATGCCTCTTTTTGAATATGCTGATCTTGTATGGGGCGATAAACATAATATTACCCTTATGTCTAGCTTGCAAGTTTTGCAAAATAAGGCCGCTAAAGTTATTTTAAATAGACCATTTTACTCATCCTCCACTACTTCATAGGCATAATACACATAACAAAGGCAATTTTAGATTACCACGTGTCAATAGAAATTGGGGGGAAGCAAGAATTTTGTGCATTTTTTGTATCTTTTTAATCCCTTTGCAATTTTATAGCTTTGTTGTTTTTACTATATATATCTAGTTTTGAGGTCCTTTTTGAAAACCATATCTTCTATGAAAAAGTTTCCTCAATATAGATGATGATTATTATTATTATTATTTATCCATTCCAATCGTACAGCCAGTGCGCCTAAGTTACGGTAGCCAACAAAAGCTAATAGAAAAAGTAGAGAAAATTGATGTGTGAACAAAGTGTAAAATTATATAATTATATAAAGCTCGAGCAACCGTACGTTTATTTAATTTTTTTAATTTTTGTTGGCCAGGTAACACGCCTTGATCGCGAGAAACCTTAAGTTGAATTATCAACTTAAAATTACAAAAACAAATGCTGTTAAGCTGTATTATATTTTTTTCTTTGTTTCATTCACTAGTGGATAATTTCTAATCACAAGCACGTCCACACACGCTTATGTTGCTTTTTTTTCTTCTTTGAGACAAGCACACGCCTTTGATGAAAATTGTTTTTTCTCCCCCAAAATACTTAAATACTTTTGGTTTCTTTCGAAAGGATCTTTATATTACAACGTTAATTGTTTACTATTTGCATGCCATGAAATACCAAATGCCTGTTTCTTGTGGGGTAGGAGAGCCATAATATTTTAATTTCTCCAGACAGTTAATAAATTTAAAAGTACTTTTAACGAAGGTTTCAAAGTAACGAAAAGGGATCACAATTTTAATTTTTTTTTTCTGTACAGAGGTTCATAAATACCTACATAGATAAATACATTTGGTGATTGTTTTGAGTTCCAAAATGTGAAATAACGAAAACAGTGTCAGTTAAAGTTTGTAAATTCATTGTTTCACAGCGGGGTATGGAAATAATTCACAGAGACTGAGTCACGATTTTGTATTTTCTCTTTCCTATTTTTTCTTTCTCTGGCCTCTATTTTCAAGAACAGAAAAAATATTGACTTGTTATCTAAAACCGAATATTTATTTCATCGTTATTCTCATTTGATGTAGCTTTTTTTTCCTCAACATAAGTTTTTGGAAGCGAATTTGTTGGAACTTTGACATGTTCACAGCAGTGGTCGAATCTGCTTAAAAAAACCTTCAGGTTGATCTCTAGGGATTTTGAATCCGCAGTTAAGTGTGAGAACTTCTGATTGGAATGTAAAAATTTGGGAAAGTCTATTTGTATTAGACAATAAAACATTCACCCTTCAAGGGTATGTAATGTCACGATTTAAAAGCTCTAACAGTTTGCCATATCCGAATACCGCCTCATTTGAAGGCTCTTAGCAAACGTCTAGGCTAGAATTGGCGGCGTTTAATTCTATTTTTTTTTACATGCCCACGAGCGTAAAGTAACATCATCGCCCGAGATGCATGTAGAATTTCGGGGTGATCGGGAAGACCAGGGCGAATTTACAACGTTTTACTTCCGGTGGATTCGTTTGGTTGGCGTTTCTCACAGACGTATCTTAGAAAGTATTACGTAGAAGGCAAAGAGGATAAACGAAAACCCACCTAGACTACCCTAAATAAGCCCAAGAAATTCATACCATGCCAAAAACAACCACTCGAGCAGGGTAAATTTGTCTTTATTCAATACTAGTCCAGATCGTTTTAAGGTTGAGAGCGCGAATGTTCACCCATCGCGTAACGTGAACATATTTGCATATTCACAGAAGTTCACTGTGTGAGCTTGGGCTTCCAGCGGTTGGACGTGAATTTAGATAAAAAAAATATATTTTTCTTCTGACATTATCTTCTTTATACCCGAAAAAGAAATTTCGAACAGTGCTGAAGTATTTTTAGTTTTAATTTTACTCCATTATTTTAATTTTTTTTCTGTTACAAAAAAATTAATTGTTCCGCGGGTTACGCTGAAGAACGTCATAGCTAAAACAGGATCTACAGAGCATAATTAACATACTGATGTCTCCAAAAGCTACCTAAACAATCAGACTCAATTCAATACCATCTTGAAACATGTCGCTACGAGGAGGCAAAACGCGTGTTGTTTGTTGCAAAATGTTGGGTTGAATTATTGTGCACATTTTCCGCACCCAAACAGAAACGCTAAACGATTTTATATGAAAAAGGACACCTAAAGCAACTCATTCAGATGCCAACAGTCCAACAGTCACCATCATGCTGCTTCTGCCCCTCTTACTATTTTTTCCTTCTTTGTTAGGATTGATGTTTGCAGTGCAAAACAGCGCTCTCTATCGATATCCAACAGGCCGTGTTTCATTTGGTAAATTCAAGTGTGATCCCTACTATTACTTATGGGAAGAGAAACTTAAATCGTCCATAATGAAAGATCAACTTGAATGTAGTTTCCTTTGTATTGGTGAACCAAAGTGTTCTTCGTTCAACATTGCAGCGTTTCCGGACACCGAAGGCCTTTATCTGTGTGAGTTGTTGGCTAATGACAAGTTTAGAGGAACAGGAAATTCCTTCAAAAATGCCTCATTCCATCATTTCAGTCCTTGGGTAAGCTCGCCTTATATATTTGGTGATTTTACTCGTATGTTAATTAACATAAAATGCATTATTCGGAACGTTTTATTTCTTTTCAGTCTCCATGTGAAAGCGCTCCTTGTAAGAACGGTGGTGTCTGTGTTCCTGAATATGAAAGGAATTCCTATCGCTGTGACTGTAAGCCTGGATTCTGTGGAACTCACTGCAAACGAGGAGGTACTTAATCCATCTCTTTTATTTTTTATTTTTCTTTTGCATGTAGCAGAAAGTGAAAATACTGCCAACAAGGGTAGCACATTAATTGAGAAACACCATATGTACTATGTTCAATTTTTTTTTATTTTCCAAGGTGATAAAAGCTGCAGTCAGATCAAATTGTGTTCTCTTCCAAGTGGCTCCTACGAAATCGACCCGGATGGAGAGGGTGGGGTAAAACCATTCAAAGTCTACTGTGACATGACCGACAAGGACGGTGTTGGAGTGACAGTTGTCAACCACGACAGTGAAAGCAGAACCCTGGTAAATGGGTTTGAGACCTCTGGCAGTTATTCGCGCAATATCACTTACATGGAGACAGATCTGGTTCAGCTGGCAAGTCTAACAGCTTCATCCGTTCACTGTGAGCAGTTTATAAAGTACGAGTGCTATAGCACGGCACTCTTCCGCAATAGTAAAGCAGACGGCTGGTGGGTGGCACTCAACGGCGAGAAAATGTTTTACTGGGGAGGAGTCGATTCTGATCCATACAAATGTGCGTGCAGCTTGAACAACACATGCGCAGACCCTGATTACGACTGTAACTGCGATAAGAATGACAACACATGGCGAGAGGACAGCGGTTTTCTCACTGACAAGTCTAAGCTTCCAGTGACACAATTGAGATTTGGAGATACCGGCATTACTGATGATGGTATAGATGAAAAAGCATATCACACACTTGGAAAACTGAAATGTTATGGACTTAAGTGAGAATGAATATTGACTTTTCTTGGTTATTAGATGCATAACATATTCTTTAGACTCACTTAGTTGATATCTATGAGAAAAGAACTGCTTATCTATTCATAAAGTTCGGAGAAACTAAAAGAAATGGAGTTCGTGTAAAGGATTGAATTGACTCTTTGGGAAATTTTTTAAATTAAGAAAAAGATTATGCGCATAAATATACCTTTCTTAGTTAATTTTTATCGGTTAGTATATATCTATCGGAAAAATAGGAGCTAAGGTTGGAAATAGCAATCTGCAGCCAATGTTTAGGGGTCGTCGAAGTGTTGAAACAAAGATGCATGTAATACCGGTAACACCACGACTAAAGTTTACACAGGACGCATGTCAGTTTAGATCGAACAGAGCATTACTCTGTATTTCCTTATTCTTCTTCTCTTTGACCAGTATTTCCACACGATGTATTACCACCCTTAAACACCTAAAATGAAAGCAATATAGGTTTATCAATATTGTCATATGATTAGTAAGTATTTATTTGTTATTTATATTTGCATGTACTGCCCCTGGAACGAACAACGAACAGCGAACAAAATTTTAAATTCACAGATTTTGTATTTCTCGTTTGGCCAGTTCCTCCACAACATCTCAACACGCGATCTGATAAATTAAAAGCGAATTTGTTTTGTTTAAAACGTGAAAGTACGTTAAAGCACGCATTTTTTTTAAAAGATTAGGAATTTTTTCTTGACGAGTGCAAATGAAAACCTTTCAAAACAACACAAGTAATCATAAACCACGAAATGCACTCGTAGATCACACAGTTTTTATTTTATCATATTCTCAACAAATAACTTTATAATGCAATGTAGTATTTTATATCTATTCAAAACACTTTTCAACTGATAATACGATGAATGTGGCAAACAAAGACAAACGCAATGATTTACAACAGTAAAAGTGTTAGTTGATATTTACGAGAGAAGATGTGGGATGTGAACAAGGATTTGGAATCAGAGGCCATCGTCAATGAATGGATTTGTTATCAGTAGGTTCATTGGAAAGTTTTGATTAAGAGTAAAAGTAGCAGTGGAAGTAGCAGTGGGTAAGTGGATGACTGTGCCATTAATAAGCCAGGAAATTTAAAACACGAATCAAAAATTTTGGGAAATTTGTAAAGAAAACTTGAATAAAATGTAACTCGCCTTCCTTTTTCCAGCCTTGTCATAAAATATAACCTTAATATTATGCCTTATCTTCCGCCGACATATTTAATTAAAACGGTTTCACCATGAGCTCAGTAGAAATTGAAAAATATACATTTGAAAGGACTCACAGAATAACTCTCAAACTCAGAGTCTTTTCAACTCTGTGCAACTTTTGCACAGAGTTGAAGAAGACGAAGTTGAGTTGAGTTGATGAAGACGCTTACACCGAGCACTAATAACGTAACAAAGGCCACCTTGTGAGCGATCTCCTTCTTCTATGGCCAAGTTATGAGCACTGCTTGCCATGCTGGGCAAGCAGATGTGACCAAAATCGTCCGGGATGTTTGTTGTTTTTTATTGTCCACTGCACCAGTTAATTGCATTTTAGCGAATTGCGGATGACGTACTTTTGAAGGGAACAATTTTACATCTTTAGTGTGTTGGCCTAAGAATCGCTTTTGTTGTTTATTGCTGAATCCTTGTTATTGAGAATATGGCTCTGTAATAGCCCTCAGGCCATAAAAAACTATTGAAAAAAATAAATTCACCAACCTGATAATCTATGTCTTTCCTTACCCATTTTTAAGGTTTGGTAGAAGGTATTGGATCAAGAATATATCATGAAGAAAAAATCCCTTTGTCCTTCCACACTGAGTTTACAGAAATGTTACAGGATTTAAGTCATTTCATCTTATTCCAAACTGCGCGTAGACTTTAAGTCTACCAAAGCGATATCAATTTCATGAGCTGACCACGTCCTCATCAACTAATAATAATACTCAGTAAAATTGGACATCTCCAATTAAACTTAAAGTTGTACTTTGGAAATGTGTTTTTGCCCTCATGTATTTTCTTTGGTCAAAAATTGCTTACGCTTTGAGCGCTTTGACCACCTTTGTGAAAAGGAAAATCTAACTTGTATATCTGCACGTACACTTTTGGCTCCCAATTATAATTCAAATGTTTCATTTCCAAAAGATGTTGTTCTCGCTGAAAAGCATTTCATTTCAATTTTTTTTGTCGTGTGTTTTTTAAGAAACTCAATTTATTTGAAACGATCGACGTAGAGCTTATCCGCCTGCATTTACTCAGAAACGAATCATTCAGATCTTAAGTAATTTCTGATAACAGAAACACATCATAAAACATAAACGTTATCAGTTTGCCTCAAGGAATGTTTTTCATTGACAGGAATTCTAAATTATTCTTGGAAAAGCAAGAGTAGCATAGATTATCAAGTTTATAACAAGGAGATTTCAAACCCTAATCTATAGTGAGTAGGCTAAGGTAGATTAACAACTTTATTCGGGGTCAGAAAAGCATAAACAGGAAAACTCATGTCCAGTTGATTTGAAAAAAGAGCGGAAAGAAAAAAACAAATTGAATTTCCCAGTGTCTGTCATGGCTCAATGGATTAGTAATAATCTTTCAACGACTAGTTTTAATCGCCAAAGGAAATTTGAATCGCTCAGACAAATACGGTGTATGCCTGAGTAGAAGTGGGCTAGGATTTTTCGACAATTTTCAGTGAGTCGGGAGGGAAGGAAAAATTTTTATTTAGAAAGGACGTCTCCAGACAGGAACAAAGTAATTATTCTGCGTTAAGATCGGAATGCATCTGGAAAATTTTCATTTCATGACTTTCAACGTGAACATGACACAACGGAAACGTGATTGCTATTCTGGTTAGTTCTCAGTCTGGTATATTATAATAGCGATTTTAAACTAACGACAAGGAAAGGAATTTTTAAGCAATATCAGTTTTAATTTTAAACACCCATTACGTAACCTTCAAGGCTGTAGGAAATGCAAAATAAGATCGCTAGTTTAGTTACCAGATTTTATCCCCAACCAAGCTTTTATGCCCAACAGATGAACCAACAGCAGTAAATTAGCCGACATATACGGAAAGAACATCAGAACAAGTCAGAAAATTTTAGCAAGAGATATGAAAGAAACATTTTTTCGGATTTCCAGGTGCGATATACTTCAGCAGGATGTTGGGATAACACAAGAAAAAAAGCCTCAATCATGAGCTTTTTAAGTGAGTGAATTACAAGCTTTTCTTGTGTTCTTGCAACATTCTAAATGGGTTCAGTACGTTATTAACCCTGGATAAATGTGATTATTACCTTTATTAAATAACTATTGATGATGTTAAGCTGAAAGAACTACGACAATGATTCATAGGCCATCTGTGATCAGGTTGGAGATTCCCAATTCATCAGTCAAAAACTTCGAGAAACCAATGAAAGCTTGTAGAATAAATTGAACGATTGACGAGAGCTAAAGCAAGGATAAAATGTAACCAAGAATCCAAACCAAAATCATATCGTCCATTTATAAATAAAAGAAAATTGCTACAAACAGAAACTCATAGGGCTGGTTATTAACACTACAACTAACCCAAACCATGGTTTGACATAAGCAGTGGGACTTAGGGATTCTCTATAAGAGGTTTGATTTATATGTCTTTCCACTATTAGTTTTGGCCCTCTTGATGCTGTTAACAAAAAAATAAATGTTCAGATAAAAAGGTTTTACTGAATTGAAGACGACTTTGAATGCGGTTTTGCTAAACTTTAAGGCTAAACTTTGTTTGAATAACCTGCCCACAGAGGCCAGCAATAAGATAGATCTACATCTCTATCTAAATAATTTTAGGTTGGTTAAATAAATTCGTGAAACATCAAACAATGCGTCAGCTGACAGCAACTATTAAATGAACATTTTAATGAACATGAAAGAAAATTTTGTTTTTGTTATCACATATGGTGAAAAATGCAGCCTACTACCAGGTAACTGGCATCAATCCCTCAGGGACACCAGGGTGTCCAACAGGTTTTTTCAAGGCATCCAATAAAACGGCAGTCCCCTTACATGGCCAGTATAGATGAAAAAGAGGCAAAGCAATCTCCAGTAAGCAACTAAGATAGGACAGTCTATCAGTCATGTATTCTTGGGCTCAAATTTTGAACTTGCACCTAATTTTGTACCCTCCTGCGAACCCATTCCTAGATTTGTCAAGCAACACACCTCTCTCATTATTCATGGAGAGGAGTATTGTGTGAAGGCATAAGAATGGCTGCAAGGAAGACTTCCAAATTTGGTTGTTGTGAGCAAATATGTAATGATGAAATAAGATGAATTCCTGTAAAATCATTGAATATAGAATATTACAAAGCCAGATGAGGTAATGAAACTACTGTTTTCTGAACCTTTAGGTGCTCACTAGTTCCAGGTTCCCTTATTCTCTTCTTCCACCCTTCAACTTCTGATTCATAACAAGATTCGAGGGCTACTGGGGCAGAGAATGAAAACAGAGCGTGTTCACTGCAGCTTTTTGTACCTCTGCCTAAAGCTTGAATAAGTCCATTATTATGTTTCATCAACCAAGAATGGATCAAAAATGATTCTTTTACAGTCACAGTGTAACGATTGAGTGGTAGCATGCCGAGGCAATTGCAATTAACACACGTATCCTGATCGTTGCACCAGTAAATTACTGGATAACCAAGAAGAAAGCCGAAAACACAAGGAATACACCACATGCTATCGTTAATATTACAACTATTTAAATCTATAACCTCTGATTTTTTAATGGCATTGTCTCTTCGCGTTTCGTTCGAACGCTGATTTCCCAATTTCTGATCTAAAATGTTCACAATCTCAGAGAACTGTTTGTAAACGCTTTTCGAAGCATCTGATTCCAACATACGAGGCTCTGACAATGTTCCTGAAACGTCGATTAAAATAAGCTCTTCTCGCTCCACAGATGTCTTTAAATGACTCACCAAATATCTCAAGTCAGCGAAGAATGTGTCGTCGCCAATTTGAAGAACGTCCAACGCATAAGGAACAACACTGTCTAAAACCAGGGCATCGATCAAAATGCTTGCGTTCGTTGCATCAATAACCGCGTAATCGAAGAGAAGCGAGGGTTTCAGACCAAGGTAGACGTTTGCAAGGTCTAAAAGAAACGATCGGTAACACTTTTTACTCATTTTACCAACACACCGCTGGAATAACAGATTCCGTTCACAAGGAAATGACTCCGCCATGATGAACAAAAAGCCATAGGCGTTCCTCGGTATTAGTGCCCAGTTTCTTTTCTACTACTCTTGGGAGCGAGGCAATTCTAAAAAAAGAAAAAGAAAGAAAAAAGAAAAAGTCGGTTGTAGTATCATTCGTATTTTGTATGATTCATCTTGCAAATTTGCATTTTTTGAAGGTTTTTGTTCATAGTTATCACCCAGAATGGGTCTTTGAGCTCTTTTTAATGACCTCATATAGCTGTAAATAACTAAATAAATAAAACAATAAGCAATGAATAGAATGGGAACCGTATCTGAAAGCAGGAACACAATGACCTTTGTCATGTCCTCAGTTACGCTAGCGTTGCCGCATTCCTACTAGATTGTAATGCTGTATGTACATACATCCTCTTTCTTCCTTGCCCAAACCCTTATCTGGTGTGCAATATACACCCCAGTTATGATTAAGCATAAACAAAAAGACAGAAAAACAAGATTGTTTTATTTTACTTTATTTTCAACTCTGCTTTACTCAAACGACTAAATTTAAAACTACTTTTGGAAAAAGGACTTCTTTTCCAGGAACAAAAAGGGGATAAAATACACACAGTACCATAACAGGATACAAAGAAACACCAAATAAAGCAATAACAGCTACCTACATGTTTACAAGGTTAAGTATTATAGCTGAGAACACAAAAGAACAAAGGGGATTAAGTACAGTTGACCCTAAGAACTTAAATCACACTCTCAGAACAAGCTCTCACAAGTGCAACAGCTCAGGCCTGTTTTAGATGAGCCAGCATCTCTAACAACTTTGCCACTTGAGTTGCTTAGCCTATGAGAACCTCCAACTGGCTTATCAAAATGAAATTCTTGGTTGCCCCTAAAAAGGTTTGATTGTAAGATAAGGAGTCTACTATACAGACAGGGGAAGAGTCACATGATCAGTCAATTCACTTAAAATGGAACCCAGCAGTCAAACATCTCCACACGTGACAATATTTTAATGAGTAACAGAAGTGCTTCCAGGCAAATTCAACAACACAGCTGATGTGAAGTTAGCTCCCTTTTTGAGAGTCTCAACATCTCTTTACAGATTTCTAAGAACACTTTTCCCCTACGTTTTGCATGAAAGCAGTCATTTCTTATGTTTTCTAGCTGTCCACTGGCTCATGCCTGATATTTGACTGCTGTGGTCAACCAACACGTTACAGAATACAACCTAACTCCATTAGTCTTCACATTGCATAGTAATTGCAATAAATGTTCTACTAAGTGACCCTCTCTTTAAAGCCTTCAATTTACTGCTAAAAATGACTAACAAGCTGTTTATGGAAGCTGAGCAACACCTTGGTGTACAAAGAGTTTATCAATGAATCCAAGGGGAAAATCACTGTCACCTCATTCTTATGTATACCCTGCAAGTACATGCGTATGGTTATCAGTCATTCATTTACTATTATCCTCAAATGCAAAATGTTTCTGACCTGCAGAAACCTCTGGCTGACCTCTCCCACAACATCAGAACATTTCCCCTGAAAAATACCATTGGCATGTACATGCAAACGGAATTATTTGTTTGCAAATTTACAGTCAGTTCTGGTGACAGATCTATTTTGCTTTGAATTTATAGTCACATTCTTCCAACAGTAAAAACAAACAAAAAATTGTAATACACATTGCTTTATCTCCTTCAAATCTCACAAAAAATGCAGCAGTTCTGTTTTATTATTGGTTAATTGTCTTTAAAATATCAATAAATAAATTTTTAAAATTTTCTACAAGTCACACCACTGTAAGTTTTACAACAGGAACTGAGTCAAATTCAGCCATTATAAATCTTACAGCTCCAAAAAAGAAAAAATAACCTCTGTCAAATCACTACAAAGTTTGAAGTCTCTCCTTCAATCTTGTCAAACTTCTTGGCTATGCAATTTGAATTTGTTTTAAACTATTCTCCAAACTTAAGGTACCTTTTACTTTCACCAAGGAGTCAATGCTTACAATGGATTGGAAGGAGTAGTGAGGCCTACACACACAAATCAGCTCAGCCTTCTTCCACTGACTGATTCATGATGGTTGGATATGTATAATCTTCTATGAGAGAACTTAGAATACTTTGAAGGGACTAAATTTACTGAGCTGTTAACTGAACAAATAAGAAATGAAAAAACATTACAAGATTATACATTTTTTCTTCTTTTTAGGAGCGTTCACTGGTTTCTTTCCTTTCTGTAAGATAATAATAAAAAATAGAAAGTTAAGGTTATATTTACATGTATAAACAGCCTAAAACAAAGAAAATAATTTCTGAAATTAAAGTCACTTACATCCCGTCTGATTTCTCTGACTAAAGTGTAAAAGGCATCCTCGACTCCTTGTCTTGTCTTAGCTGATGTCTCTATAAATGGAATTCCATAACTTGTTGCTAAGTCGTATGCTTCTGCTGGCATTACAGTCCTTTGAAGATCACACTTGTTTCCAACCACTACAAAGAATAACATAACATGAATTAAAAATGAGTAAAATGTGAAATGGCTAATATCTCTACTTACGAGAGGAAATTACATGGGTTGACCCTTTTGCCTTCAAAGACCACAATGTACAGGGAAAAGGCAAGCACAGGTACATACATACATGTGGGTGTATCCATTCCTGTGTCAATTTTTTACCCCTATGACAAGCTGTTGTGATCCAATTCTATTGACGCGACCATGAAAGGGAACACCTCGTACCACAGTAACTGAGCAGCTCTTTCATGTGTCTCTGTTCATATACAGAGTGGATGAATGAAAAATGTACACCATGTACTTGCTTAGATTAACCTTTCATATCCTAATATCAGTATCCCTATTTTTCCCCTTCTCCACACATTTATTTGAGCAAAGATGAGGATAATTTGTTGAATGGTCACCATTTCTTAGCTTAAATGATTTGGCAGTATTATTGTGAGAGAAATTAGATGCCAGTCGCTTGGGTTTAAAAGGTTAAGCAACCAAGGAATTTTACAGTGCATGATAAACCACACCTCATATGAGATCTCTTCATTATTCAAGCATTGTGAGCTTGTTTGTTTTCTTTGCAATGTTTCTGATTGAAATGACTTCAGACAAATCATACACACAATGCAGGGCTGACTTGGAGTTATTTTTTTATTTAAAACCAAGAATTCTTTTGACTACTTACAAACCATGGGGACTTCATCTGCATCTTTCACTCTTTTAATCTGTGAAGGGAGAGAACAAATTTGAAATTAAAAAATAAATTTGGAAAGGAAAATTGAATGATGCTCTCAACAAATTCAATGTGCATCAATAAACATTGCGAATGAGTCAAAGGAAATGATCCTCACATTGATGTTTTACAATAAGTGCATTTGTGAAAAGCCTGAAAAATAAATTGAACTCAAACATAACTTGAGTGTATCACCAGTGAACAAACTGAGTGTGTAATGACTAACCAGTTTTTTTTTTACAGTGCATGTTTTACAATTTATAGTATACAGTACCTGTTGTCTAAATGCATGGATTTCTTCAAATGATCTCTTGTTATTGACTGCAAAGACGCAAAGAAATCCTTCTCCAGTTCTCATATATTGATCTCTCATTGCACTAAAAATGAGAAAAAATGTAATATGTCAAGTTAACCCTTTCATCCCTAAGAGTGACAAGGTTCTAATTTCTCTTTACAATCTATCCCTTGAATCAAATGTTAAAGTCACCATAATAAAGGAAATGATCAGCAACTAACAAAGCTCTTGATGTTTTTACAAATTCTCCTTATTAGAACCTTGGAAATGTATGGAGAACAGTATGGAGAATATGCATAATAATGTTAAGGTGTAAAGTGTATGATCCTCCCTGATGAGCTGCAGTTTTAGCCATGGCAGAAAAGAAGCCACACTTCCAACATAAAATTCTCAGTTTTATGATACCATGAACCAGTGACCAAGCAGAATAATAGGTGCAGAATTTGTAGGCCTTACCCAAAAGAGCTAGAATTTCTGAATTACTTGCACAAATACCACCCATGTACTCAAAAGTTGACAATCTAGATTCAAAACTTGATTCTCTGTCTCTTGAAAAACTTGAACACAGTTCGAAAGCTGCAGTTTTGGGGCTTGAGTTTTGAGTTTCAAGACACTCTAAGAATTCTTTGAGGATCTGGATTTGCTGTTTCAAGGAAAAGATTTGAAACATTTTTTGGAAACCCTTGAATATCAAAGAACCTTTTAAGGTAAAAAAAAAATTCAGATACATGTACATCTGTATGCCTCAATCCCTGAAAGTCACAAGATCCAAAGATTGAGAATTGAAGATCAAATTTTGAAGGACTGTATGTTATTACAGGAATGGCCTGGCTCCTGCTCAAGCTGATCAGATTGAGGTGGCTATTGCATTTGAGTAATTCTGACTTAGAGAAATAAGTTTGTCCCTGCATCTAAGAATAGTATTATATTTCATGCTAAAGCTGTCATCTTGATAATAACCTGTATTCTTCTTGTCCTGCTGTGTCTAGAATATCCTATAAAGGAATAACAGGAAATTAAAAAAAAGTTTGAAAAATGTTAAGTCTCTAGCACAAAATAGAAAGTTTCTGAGCTGTCACTTAACTCTTTACCCACCAGAATTGATTAAGATGGAATTACTCCCTAAAATACCCATATATTATCCAGCAACCAGGCAATGAGAATACCTAAACTTATCAGGTAGAGGTTTTTATCTTGATCTACAACCAAATTCTTGTAACTAAGTTGAAGGAAATGTGAAGCACCAAAAGGGGAGAATTGACAAAGAGATCTTCGAAGTTGAAAATGTAGCCAAAATAATGGCAGATAAGAAACACATATCAGTACATAATATAAGACACAAGAAAACAATCTTTTATGTTTGAATTCATGATGTACTTAAATTTGAAAAGGGAGTTAAATTGGTTATCCATTAATCTAAATAGAAGACATTTACATGTAAAATTTCACTTTGAGTTATCAAAAAGGTCTTACAATTGATCTCAGTCTTGATGCACTGAACAATAAAAGCACATTCAAACTCACCAATAAACATGTTTCCCCATCTATGACAACTTGTTTTCTGTAAGAATCCTCTGCAGCAAAGGAAATATTTATTTAGTATAAAGCTGTAGTTTATACCTATACAAGAAATGCACAAATTTAAATTTACAGCTTTAACATAAACAAGTTTCAAGGAAGTTCCCATTAAATTGAGGAAAGAATTTAACTGAGTTTGAGCCAATAAGGCTCTACTGTATAAACATGGAGCAATGTTGAGAAAACACACAAACACCTTGGGCAAGCAGATGTATATCAAAATTTTCAACACAGTCTTTACTCACCAATTGTTGGGTCGTATTCATCTACAAAGCTAAAAGTAAAAAAAAAAAAATGTGTAAATTCACTTAACTAAAGAATAAAGCAGCTTACATCTAACTTGAAGAGGACTGATAACCGCAGGGCGTGAAATTAATTTTTTCTTTTCTTATAGCCACTTGGCTCCTAAATTCATCAAAGTGGTAGCCAATTCAAAAAAAGTTGGTCGCCATTTTGAAAGACTAACAAAACCTTTTTTTTTACGCTGTCATCGTTCTAGAAATTAAGTGAGGGAAAAGATCTTTAACGTGCTACTAAGGGGACACTAGGATGGATAATATGCAACGTTTAAGCTCACTTAAATCCAAGATGGCGTCTAGTTATCGATCGAGATGCATCTGCTGCATTTTGGAAACAAACTTAACAAGGAAGTTTGCTGCGGATTTGTCTTTGCAAATCTTTTTAATTCACTATATCTCTAGGTAAGGTTATGATGAAACATTCTAGTCGCCAATTTGGCAACTAATTTTCAGGATTTGGTTGCCAAAGTGAAAAATTTAGTCACATTGGTGCCTGTATTAGGCGCAATTTCATGCCCTGAACCGGAATAGAAAAAGCATTTCAAAATGAGCTTTAATGATACCGAACAAAATACATTGTGTACACTTTGCATTTAATGGTTGTTTAAGTAAGCCTCAAAATGTGATTTACAATAACTACATTTCAATAGATTGGAACAGAATTAAAACAGACAACAGGAACAAAACTGGAAAACAACAATGGAAGGTCAGACATTTCCCTTGAGAATCATTTTTGCCCTCTCAAAATTAAAATTTTAACGTCTAATTCATATCAGTGACACTTTCTGCTTTGCTGTTAAAAAAAGAATAACAAAAGCCACAAGGTGAGGAGGGGTTCGAATGGTTGTATTTTTTTTGTTTACAAGCAGATGGGCCTATAATAGAGGGGGGACTTATGAACAGAAAATTGTAATAGAGTGCTATTTCTGCATTGCCCTCTAAAAGTCAGAGCATGAAAAAAATATAAATTGGAAAATATTAAAATGACATTCACTGCTACTAGGTGACCTTTTAACTGCCAGAAATATTTATAAAGAAGGGCATAAATGCCAGCTCAAGTCCTTCATTAGTCAAAGTTCTGTTTATTGAAAATAAACAATGAGCATATAATGTAAAATATATGCATATTCTTGCTCTACTTGTCCCATTTATTGTTGTTAATAAGTATGATGAAAAAAATTTACCTCTGTCTTAGTCTACCCCAAACTCATAACTCTATACCCCACCTTTAAATCTGTGTCCACACCCTTTTTACTCTCCCCTCCCATGGTATACAGTAAACTTTTCACATGTACATCAACAACTCCCCTACTAGAATGGAATAAAAACCGAAAGGCCCAAATATGCTCATGAAATAACCATATGGATTACTCTTTAACCAAATTTACTTACGAGAGAAAGAAAGAGAGAAGCTTACTAAACTAAGTGAGAGAATTCAAAATTACCCTACTCCGCGCACAGTCTTAGCGAAGAGTTCCTGTTTCAGCTAACAAGGGCGAATACAATAATCCATACGATGAAGGGGAGGTTTAAACACATGCTTGCAAAACATCAATCGTTTGATATGAAATCATATGAAGGCTTGTGGACTTGTAGTAAATAGTACGATTTTGCAAAATGCTGTTGTTCGATCGAATTTATCGGAGAGCGTCTGATAAAGTTGAATTTACAGGTAAGTTGCCTTCAAAAGCTTGTTGTTTGTTAGAAGTAACATGTACCGACTCACGCTACAACGATTTTGAGGGAAAGAACTGAATACGACATGCACATTTAAATCGAAGTTTACAGTACTTCCAAAATCGAACGACTCGGTGAAATATTCTGAATTAAAATTCATCCCGGGGCGTAAATGAGTCCCGCTTGAATGTAACTACACTCAACCCTTGCATAATTCGCCACAACACAACTTCCAAACAGAACAATAAGTTAAACTGTGCACGAACTGGTTCTTCAATAGACAGACACTTACTGATTTTGAATGAGTTGTATAGTCAACGCACTTTTCCCAACACCGCCGGCTGCAAGAGGAACAAAAGCGCAGAATTAGGTTGGAAGGATCAAATGTTCAGCGCAATCGGTTCAAACAGACATTGAAAGATCAAACGTTCCATCGATGGAGAGCACCAGAATCTGATTACCTCCAACCACCACCAGTTTGTATTCAGTCATGGCTTACCAACACCAAACTATCCACGACTTCTGTCTCCGCTCTAATATAGTCTACTTTCCACAGCGCAAAGTGCTAATTTTTTTTCTGATCAAGGTCGAAGCCGGGTACAGATATCGCGCATGGAAAGTGAGTCACAGGCCGTTTATATAGCCAAGCTAAATTTATCAACCAATCAGCATCTCGATATGTTCTATCTGACCAATCAAGGCTTTTATATCCTCAGTGGCTAAGTTCCTCTTATATAAGAACCACCCAATTTTCCTATTGAGAATTAGTCAGCAAACTAAGGGCGATTTTTAAGAGGATTTTTTTTAAACTTTATGAACATCTCTGACTCTTCCCTTGAAAGAAGCAAAAAGGTGAAACATTTGCGATAAACTGATCTTGGTTTGAATCCTGATTTGAACTCATCGAGCATGTGTTTGAAAAACAAACCTGTGATTGGTAAACTTTTATTTTTTATTTATTAATTATTATTTTTTTGCGAAGCGACTGTATTAAACAGAAACCTTGTATCTAGCGCACATCATACCGAATTCATCGTAAAATGACCTGTATTCAGAGGAAAAGCAAACGTAGACTCTAGAATTGAGCTCTTCGTGACCATATACCTATACTCAGCGGACTTTTCAAGGGGCTTTGTTATACGTCGTGTGCCTCACTCCCGGAGTTCTGTGCGGCGTACAAATATCTATTTTTCCGCTGATTTTCGGTAAGGATTGTGCCGAAGAGGAGGAATACTCGTGGTCTGTTGCTAATTGTGACGTCATCTATGCGTCTGTCCTCCATTAGACTGATAAGAACCAATCAAAATTCATGTATAATTTAGCTTATCGTATAAATAATGCCTTCTGCGGTTTTAAATTGATGATCGTTCCAGTCATTTTCATGACCATAATGGCGTAAGGAGAAATTTAAGATTATTACAGGTTAAGGGTTAAGCAGACACTGGCAAAGGGCCCGTTCTTTTCATTAAAAGGGAAGTATGCCCCAGAAAGCATGATTTTTTTTTCTTACCTCCGCCCTCTGATAAATACATATAAACAGATAAACTATGTACTACAAGCTTCCTTTTGTGATTCCATAACTCACCTGATGAAAAATTTCCACGTTTTATCCGAGTCAAAACAGAAAAAAAATAATCGCATACGCAAGTATTAAAGTAAGCAAGCGTAGCGATGTATGCGCACATTTCGCACCTTTGATTGTAGACCACGTGAATTCCAACAATTTTTGTTCTCAAACCATGCGCAGCTCAGCCGAATTTCCAACGGTGATTGTTTACTTTGTGACATTGAAAAGAAATGGATTTACTGAGTATCCTTCATGTCACGATACATTCAGAGGCACTGTCCGAATGTGTGGTTGAGGAAGACAGCGGAAAAACATAGATGAGTCTTACGAGTTTTATCAGACCTTTTATATTATAAAACTCCCGCGGAACTGATCCCAAATCTGATCCTCGATTCACTTATACAGATATCAGGGTCTCACATTCGGTACTGAATTAAGTTTTGCTGGTGTTATTCGTCTGTTGTAATGGATAACTCCAGGGGAGAAAGACTCCATTCCGAGTTCCACAGTTCTGCAAAATATCTAGACTTCCAGGCTACAACCGTGATGATAAGAGTAACTTTGCTTTATAGACGTGGTAGTATAATATATATATATATAAATATTACGAGAGGAAAAAAAGGGACGTAACTACATTTCCCGACAAGCCTGTTTCGTGAATCGCTTCACTCTTCAGGGGTTTAATGAAAGAATATTCATGTGACTATCGTTTATATACTAGGAAAATTTGCATAATACGCGGTAAACTTAAAAACTTTAAAGTTCAGCTGTTGCGTAGCAACGCTTTGTTTCTGTGTCGGCATGAAGATACGAGTTCGTTACGCTTATTTAGTGATGAGAGGTCGGGTCGGTAAATTATCAGGAATTTTTCTTTTAGACAGAGGTTGCATCTTTTACTGGAGCTGTTGTAGGGAGAGTTAGATGATAAGACGCGCCATGAGATAGAATAGTCAATGTTGTCGTTCTTGAGTGTCCAGATGTGTTTGCTAAGTTCGGTAGAGTTTTTGTGCTTGGCGTGGCGGAATGATGCGGTGTGATTTCTGTGTCTTGTTTTGAAGTCGGTTTCTGTGAGTCCGATGTATGTTTCAGAGGTGTTGTTGTCGTTCCGTGTGACGGTGGCTTGATAAACGACTGAGGATTGAAGGCAGTTACCATTGAGCGGGCAATTGTTCTTTTGTCGGCAGTTGCATGTTTTGTTGGTTTCCGTGCCGTCTTTGTTGTCTTTCGTGTAAGGTGAGTGGGACGAGTGTAAGATGCGCTTGTTGTGGTTGTCGATGACCTGTTTGGTGTTGTTCATACAGCTGTAACTGATTTTGATGGTGTTGCGGTTAAATATTTTGCGGAGGCTGTGATCCTTAGGGAAATGTTTGTCGATTAGGCTGAGGAATTTGTATATATATATATATACATATACATATATATATATATATGTATCTGAAGGTTGAACCAATCAATACGACATAACTTTTCTGTGACTCTGAGTTTCACGCTTACGCGATCATCAGACCTAATGATCAGATCATCAGGTCTGATGATCGCGGTGGACTGCCCTTGCATTTACGTTTTGGGCCTGGGACTCACAAACAATCAGGGTCCACAATGAGGATTCGAATCTCGAGCATTCAGCCTTATTAAAAGCGATAGCAGCTTGGTGGAGAGTTTCGCGTCCCGAGGAAAGGTGCATTTATTCTAAAATATAAAAGAGTGCCAGATACTTACATAAAAACCTTTTGCAAGCAAATCCTTAAAGCACGTAAGATACAGACGTAACGATCCAATGAAAGAGAATCCTAGAAGTGCGCTAGATACTGACGTTAAAATCGAACGAAGGATAGTTCTAAAAGTGCGCAAGATACTAAAGTAACAATCTAATGAAAGAGAATCCTTAAAATGCGCGAGATTCTTGCGTAACGATCTAATGAAAGAGAATCCTTAAAATGCGCGAGATACTTGCGTAACAATCTAATGAAAGAGAATCCTTAAAATGCGCGAGATACTTGCGTAACAATCTAACGAAAGATAATTCTAAAAGAACACGAGATACTAACGTAATAATCCTATGTAAGATAATTCTTAAAGTGCGCGAGATACTGACGTAACAATCCAATGTAAGATAATTCTAAAAGTGTACGAGATACTAACGTAACAATCCAATAAAAGATAATCCCAAAGTGCGCGAGATACTAACGTAACAATCTAATGAAAGAGAATCCTCAAAGTGCGCGAGATACTTGCGTAACAATTCAATGAAAGATAATTCTACAAGTACGTGAGATACTGACGTAACACTTCAATGAAAGAGAATCCTTAAAGTGCGTGAGATACTGACGTAACAATCCAATGTAAGATAATTCTAAAAGTGGTTGTATCTTGACACGTGACGACTAGGAACCCTTTCTTACGCGGCAGCTCCGCATTTAGATAGATATTTTCCATGAGGTGGAAAACGGTTTTGTAGTCGATAATTTTATTCATTATAGGACTTCTAAATAGGAATCAAGCTGTGCAACATTTGATAAACCTGCAAAACCTACAAGTGACTAATAAGGCCGGGAAAGACAAAGTTATCAACTCGAGTGTTTTGCATCAGTTTAATATTTCATAATATTTACTTGTCTTCACGTTAGTCATGATTAAACAACAAGACAAAAAACAAAAAATGCGAAAAAAAGGAGAAAAAGAAAAAGTGATGATAAGGCAGATTTCAGCAAGGCGATCACTCATTGGTTTACAATACAAAAGACAGCACGCAGTATCCCAAAGTACACTGCGAAAACCCCAGGTGACATGCGCTGGCCTGCAGCAACTGGGATTGGTGGACAGTCGGACTTCTCGGTTGGAAGAGGCTCAGCGATTTTTGGTATCGGCACCGTGAAGTTTGGATCCATTGTGTCCTGAGGAAAACAAATATAGTGCAAGTCAATTCAGAAGAAAGTATAAAAATGAAAATTGAACTTCGAGACGACTGTGGTTGTGCATAAGTATCGAGTTTCCACAACTCGGCAGTGAAATTATCTCTGGAATATTCTCCATTTTAAATTTTGTTTTCGCATCTGTACTCAAAATGTTGCCCAGAAAAATGGCCTTGTCAAGGAATAAGGCGTTCGCTTTATACATCTGTAGATAAAACATGGTCAGAAATCCCCTTCTGGAGTCACTTCCATTAGAAAATTTCGTCATGGCCAAGTTTGCCTCACTCATTAACTTACAGGTAAGGTTTGGAGAGTCGGATGTTGAAGAAACGTGGATACTTACAGCAACAGAGGAAAATTTACGAATACCACAACGAGGAAATACTCTCTGAACTTCTTCGTTGTACTCTCTGAAGTCAGCCACCATTTCATCAGTCCAGTCCAATGACGTTTTGGTCATAGGATTACGGTATGGAGAGGTTAAGCTAGCATCTTTCCTGGAGTCAAGGCCAAATCAAACAAACAAATAATCAAACATATCGCCATGCTCGTGAAAGTTTTTTTTTTTTAACAAAATATTTATTTGCTCGCTAGCGAATTCCACACAGGTTACTTTAACATACTGAATTTTTTTCCAGGCCTTATTTTCGCTACTGCTCAAGTAGTGTTTATTACTGCGAAGATCGCTTTCATATTCACGTCTTTATCCGCAGTTCACATATATGATTTTCATGTATTCACAGCCATTGATATTTTAACATTTGCAAATCAAACATCATGCACGAGGCGTGTATATCACAAATGAACCTATTGTTTAAGCGTACGGCTTCGATTTCTGTTGAGCTTTCAATAGTTGAATTATGACAAAATACAAAATACTAAACAAGTTGGTCCAATAGTTATCGATTGATGGAACAAGTCTGCAGGTTGATCTTCTCGGAATCAGGTGGCATGACATGTTAAAAACGTACATTGCACCTTGTTTAGTCAAGGGAACAAACCATAATTTTCTGGCTCATTTTTAAAGAACACGAGGAAATGCAGTTTTTTTCAAAACACAGTTGGCTGTCAGCCCACAGAACATCTGAGAAGCCTGGGAGGAGGGGGGGGGGAAGGTAGGGAAGGGAACCGTCCAACTAATACAACAACCTTGAAATGTCAAATACGAATTTAAACGAGACTCACAAGTATTTTTTGATGAACTTGTATGGAGGACCATATGCAGTACTTTGACACAATTTGATCTTGGGTACACGTGGATAATAGAACAAGAAGTCCAAGCACATTTCTTCTCTCGAAGCAATGCCTCCCTAAATATGGATAGGTGTAGGGAAAGAAACAGTGCAATCAATGTAGCCTGCATTAATTCCTAAGTTATTGAGGACGATTGGAAGGGTGGATAAGTGAAAATTAGTGGTTCTCAGGGAAACAATTTTTTGCGTGTTTTCCTAGGGTGCTCCAAGGTCTTTTACCAGGACTGTAACACATTGGTTCGCGTCCTGTTTAAAATAATGAAACTATGAAGCAAGATCATCACCTTTTTAGAAAACGGATCGTTATAATTGTTACCTTCGTTAGCTGATCCCTGTCCATAGAATTGTATTTGCAGTAGTGAATCATTTCGTCTCCCTTAAAGGAAAAAATAAGGCAAAACAAGAGCATCGGTTATGTCAAGCACTGATTTACAGCATGCAATGACTTACATACGATAATATTGGTAACATTATTTCGAAAATGTAGTTAATCGGTTATGTAGTATTTTACATGTATACTCACCGGTTGAATATTGATTTCTTTTCTGAGAACTTGTGTGTCCTGTGAACAAGAACGAATGCCATCATTGTTTGCTGGGGTGTTGCTCTCGTTTGGAGGAGAAGGAAGGTGGAAGAAAAGGGGAAGACGGAAGTTCCTAATTTGCATGGATTTCCCTTTTTGTTAAGAAATCATTATATTCTATGATGACAAAACAACCATGCCAACAAATACCAGCAAGAAACTATTTTAGGATGTGTCTGTCTGACATCCCAACAGGAGATGTTTCTAGCCCCTGCTTTTATTATTTCTGGCTGAGAAGTGAAAAGAAGTACCGGGTAGTACTTCTTCACAGAGCACATCCTGCTCGTAAGATTTAAGTGCACCAACAGTACCCCTACCTGGAAATTGAAGTCGTATTGATCGTCACGCGCAATTTCTGGAAGTTCTTTTCCATTTCGAATATGTCTAGTCCATATAGCTCGACCTATTAATAGAATGCGTTTGTATTCAAAGAGAAGACTTTTTCATCTGCAACGTACGCACGCGACAACGCACAAATTAATGATGGTAGTAACTGTGTGATAAATATCTGTTTGTAGCCATAAACATAGTGGGGAAAAAAGTAAAACCGGGATTCCCAATAGAGTTTGGGGCGACGAAATCGCCGATTATCTTTTGGAAGACCTGCCTTTAAACTTCAGAGAGCTGAAGGGAAATAAACTTAAGAGACAGTTCGGTGGTTTCATATTTTGTGAAGCATTTAGTAAGTTGCTTATTTTATGGTGATCTGTTTACATCCAGCATTTGAGTTAAGATATGAACTCAAAATCCGAATTTATTTGGGTTTTAGCTATCTCAACAAGTTCTCTGATTCTGGTAGTCTTCCAGTGTCCTCCATTAACGGACGTGTTTGGTTTGCCTTCCGATCTTTGCCTTGGATCTACACTAATTCGTGAGGTGCATCTGAAAATGTTTGAGTTAGCGTTTTGATAATACATGTGTAGTCTTTCACGGTTATTTGGCCCGCACGCCCTCTCATGCCTACCGATATTGTCTATGAAAGCATGTACTTTAGATTTATTGGTCAGTGAGAATCAAAGTCCATCGGACTTGATCAGAGTCAGAGAGATCAAGGAAAAGAGAAGTGAACTTGCTGTAAGTAGAATTGTAGCAGAAAACAGATATCAGAGAAGAACTAAAAAGGCAAGTAAATGATTTCGGTAATCCAACTTCCATTAGGGCTTTCTGTGTTTGCTTTTTTATTCATTTGCTTACAGATTCCTGTACAAAAGGGGCGGAAACGTACGAAGTAGGGGTTAATGGGTTACGTTCCCTGCCCCCCCCCCCATTCGTTACTTTACCAAAGTTTTTTGGCCGAAGGACCCGAACAAGAAACAATTTATCCATTCGAGCATCAAATGACTGTTATCCTCGTCGAAGGTGAGCTTACCAGCCAAATGAGTGTGAAGTATGGAGGCAAACACATTGATGCCTCCCCCTTGTAGAGACGTCGAGTTAAAGATGGACTGAAACAGAAATAGTATCCCATGAGACGCCAGTTTTTCGGTCATACACATGTGCGATTACTCATCATGTTGTAGCACGCACAGTCCTTGACGTGGACTAAATTTCATATCATTAAAAATTCGCACACTCAGCGAAAATTTGGTCAAGGCTTCTTAAATTACGTATTTGGTCTCGATATAGATATGCAATCCTCCTTCTCCTTCGTCGCTTATGACCTAGCTTTAAGTATTTTGACCATGAAGGAGGCCTACAAACTGAATCTAACTTTGGATCAAAGTTTTCATAGCTCCGAACGACAGCAGCAAAGACAAAAACAACAGTAAAAGGAACAGCAACAGCAATAACGAGAGAACTTGCTAAATGTAAACAACAACAAATAAACCTTGAAGATTTAGCAGTAATCCCTCCTTACCCCCTCCCCCCACCCCCCCCCCCCCAAAAAAAAAGAATATACAATGTGTCAGCTTAATTAAGCACCGCAAAGAATTAAATGATACCATACCTCGGTGCATTCTGCTGTACAGTATCCAATGCTGAGCCAGTCCTTTTGTTTGGGGGGTATGATGTGCCAGTTATTTACTCTCACTCCTACTGATACAATTCCACTGTCATACTTACGAAGTTTGTCGGTGTAATAAATCCGAACACCTGAACTGTCAACTCGGCCTAAACATTGAAGATGAATACGAAAAGCATAAGCAGTTGTAAAAGGAGCCCTTGTATGAGGAAAGAGGTACAATATTCCCGCCGTTGCGTCGTCATTGATGACACAACATTTAATTAAACTCTCTCCAACTCTTCAGATTTGATCCACATTCAGCTTATCTCCCGGTAAAATACCACTTCATTATCCAGCAAAAAATTAGTCGAAATAGACAACTTTGTCAGCGCAAGAGTTCGATAAAACCCTAAATTCCTTTATCGAATCTGCCACTTATCATAGGCAATTGTCTAAATTTGATTTAAGATCATCTCTACTCACTCAATGAATCACCACAAAACTCACTTATTCCTTAGTGAGACTCAATTTACCAAGCAAACTTCAGACAAGTATAAGCTCCTTACCTGGTACATTGCTTGGATTATCATAATGCATTTCCAACAGGAAATTCTTGGGTGAATCATCTGCGCCGAGTGGAAATCCCGCGTGCAGAGGGTAATAAAACGACTGTTAAAAAAACAAAAACAAAGATGGAGTAAAATAGCACAATAATTCATAGAACTTTAGAAGATCTTAGTAAATTTTGAACTGTCAAATAAAGAAAAATGGTATCCGTCTCGTTAAGAGCAAGTAATCAAGAGAGCTCTGAGCTCCCCACTAGGGATCGATCCACAGACCTTCGGATTTCACGCTTTGATGCTCTATCACGAAGAGACAGAAAACTGTTGGTACAATGTCGAGAGCGCCTTTTTTTGAGGTTGCTTGGCAAATATAAACAGATTTTCAGTGTCTGGCCAAAGAAATTAAGCCAGGTACATATAGTTATTGCTAGTACTTCATCTAAAGAAATGTGTTGAATGAAAAGTTTGACAGCCTTTAGGAGCCCGTCATCATTAGGCGAAATCGCCCTTCCATGCGAGTGAATTTCGTCACTGCCAGGACGAAATTCACGTTATTCACAAAACTGCCAGTTAGTTTAGGATCAAGAGACAAGAACACTTCTCGCATCTTCTTAGCGGCACTAGTATGGAGAATTTGTAAAGGGTAAAAATGCCAATGGTAATGGGGCCCGAGGAAGTAATGCAGAGATGATACCGCGCACTTATTCGCCTAAATACATGATGTTATGCGCAATACGGGATGCGTAATGCTGAGGAATCACGTTAAGTGAAGGCTTACACAAAATTGATTTTTTACCTCTCCCCCAACAGCCCAGGCGACGACAATACTGGCATCTCGGCACCTGGCATAAGGCATGTTAGCTGTGTCCATGCAGTCCCTGCCTTGATCATAATCATTTTCAGTAAAGTTTCCTTCACATTCGTAAAGAATAAGATGATGAACAAAACCTTCATTGCCTTTCTGTACAAGTGGTTCGACCTACAAAACAGAAGGAAGTTAAGAGTTGCAGACTGTTTTATGATTATGACAAGCACGAGGGGATAGAAAAGTCTTCATCCTATACGTTAAAATAGTCAAGCACATCTCCAGTCTTAGTCATGATTTATTTATAGAAAATCAACAAATGAAATGACGCACAAGAACCACCCAGGCAAGGAAGAAAACAAACGGCAACCAGACTGATTGGTGTATAATTAAGGAAGTAATGCGGTAAGTCAGTTCAAACTGACCGAGCGATTTGTAATTAAGAGCATGCTTATGCTTGGATTGCACGACACCAAGAGGAAATAATGGGAAAGAGACTGAAAATTGGGGCGTTGGCCAGGATATGTCGATTTCACTAAGATCAGGTAGTTACTGACTTTCATGCGGATGTCACGAAACTTACTTACTTCCTTTTGAGAGACTATCTATAAATAACTGGCATTAGAGTATCCTTCTCTGTTCCATTTTTTTTATCTCGACGACACCAATTTCTGGACTAATTGGCTGAATGAATAATGAGATAACCCTGCAAAATTCTTTAGTCGTGTGTTTACAGGTGGTTTCAGTTGCATTATTCACATATGTTTGGCAGCCATGATGTGTTAATTTCTTTTATTTTCACTTTCGAGCTGAAGTTGAAGAGTATTAAAATGTAACTTTATTTTCACTGGACATTAAATGTCCGAATTTATCCGGGTAATTACAAGTGCTAATACCTTTGTGATGTGATGTTTGGATTGCAGTTCGGGAGCTTTGATCAGAGCGCACCAGTAAGTTGTTTCCTTGGCAGGGATTGTTACCTTCAAAACAAATCAGAAAGTTCGATTTAAAATACTAAAACATGAAAACTTTAGCCTAAGCTCAGTGTTAGTGGTCAAAAAAGTTCTCAAACCAATCGGTGTAAAAATGTCTTTGAAGAAATGATCCTCGTTGCGATTAAAGAAACTTAAGTATTAGAGTTCCACAGTAACTAGTTTGGCATTTCTACCGACTTAGTTACCAAGCCATATGTGCATGTTGAAGAAGAAGTAAATAACTGATCCTCGTAAATGAGCAACAATTAACGAAATTTCATAATTACAGGCTTCGACGGCATGCTAGACGGTATTAACAATAACTGAATAGTTCTTACGTTCTTAGTAGTTATAGGAAAAGAGAGCCAGCCAGTTTCGTTGATGTTTCTTTTATCCATGCTGTTAAGAAGCATAAGTGTCCTGCTTCCCCTGAACGTGTGATACTTTATCTTCGATTCTGAGGCCGGGTCATCGTCATGATATGCGAACACAACTTTGGTAGCTCCAGCCTGTGAACATACACAGACCGGTGATCAGAGAAATAAAGTTTGCTAGCTTGCAAGATGCTATCTCGTAGTATCGATGTGATGATTAAACATGTCCTTAAAGCTTATAGATGTAAACTTCGTGACTTACTGTCTCCTTTTAGCTGCACCAGCGACAAATTCATGATCAAGCTTAGTTTCCTGTAAAACTGAGCTGTTTGATCTGAGTTCGAGATCACATTTCATGAATTGGCAATGCTACCTAACTATTATCTTAGACAAAAAACTTGGGAGACAGAAACAACTTCTACTTAGCCGATAACACAAGCTCTATCCAGAAATTAGGCGAGCATTTAACATTTATATTTCCATTTTGGTCTTCTTCACAACAGTATTTTTGTTATGGTAGTCAGATATACTTAACTCTTTTCCATTCCGGAACAAAAGCGAAAAAATTAACCACATTACATTCTCAATTTTTTGTTTCTAAATCTTACTTTGTATCTTCAGCATGAATGAATTTTAATTGTCCAGTGGTAAAATAACGGGAGATCCTCCTTCCCAACCCTGACTTCATGTATTTATTTATCTATTTTTTTGAGCGAGTTGCAGGTTTTTTTTGGTTTATCTTGTTTAAGGCCCAGACTCAGCAGTTCAGTTTTTACTATGTGTGGGCTTGAGAATACCAAATCCGAAAAGGGAAAAAAAGGAGGGAGGGGGAGGGGAAATAGAAAGAAAAATAGATGGCACCGACTCCGTCCTTACAATCACTGTCCTAAACTGATTTATTAGAACAACAAACCCTCTCTCGCTTACACAATTATTCTGACTGAAGACCTGTTCGCTTTTACCTTTTGTCTCGATTGGGTTCTTTGCTCGTGTAACATAAACCTGTTTTTGTCGTATTGCTTGATGAATAACATATCTAGGCGATACGCCTTCAAAACTGTCAATCTTAATAACGCGTTCCCTTATGTCGTAACGACATGGTACAAAATCCAAACACTTACCTCAAGCTTCCTGTCGCGCGAATCACATGTGTCAAACTCTCGTTTAAACTTAAGCACAGTTTTTCCTCCACTCTCTTCAAATCCTATCAGTTTGTAGTCCTGCTGTTCATCGACTGGTGGAAGTTTTTCCTCATCTGCAAAACGATCCTGTAACGGAATAAAAGATTAGTACAGAGGGACCCGCTTATTCAAACCTCCCTCTTGTTGTATATTGCGTTACATAAGGTCTGTACTGGAAGGAACTTCCAATCGCGCCGTAAATCTACTCTCATATGTGAAAGTAAAATAACTGATTACGAGTGTCGTACGTTATATATATTATCCTGATGATTGAATAAAAGACAGTTCATATAGAGGAACGAGAGTGTTCACTTGACCTACGAGTAACCTACACCCCTAACAGCTTGGTAAAAACGTCGGTCGATAAACTTCAAAGTGTCAAACATGGTTGATTGACACGTCCCAAACTGATCTCTCATTAAAAAGACTAAATGAGTGGAAATGACTGTTGAATTTGCAAGAACGGTAAAAGTATGATCACTTATTAATAGAATAAGACAGATGGTAAGTTTGATCCCTGCAGAGAAATATAGAGATGATGATTTTCGTCTTGTCACGAGCGTTGGACAAAGGAAAAGTTCCCATGAGAAATCGAACCTCAGATCTTCGGATTCCGCGCTCCGATGTTCTATCACTGAGCCACGAGGGTCTATTACGAATTTCACAAACGTCCTGCATACTGCAGGATCAGCAATGTCACGCTCGTGGCAAGACGAAAAACATCTTTCCCTATTTCTTTACCAGGCTCAAAACTCTCTTATTCTATTTACAAACATCACGCTATTGACATTGCTGATCCTGATCGAAATGAAATGAAATACTACGCGCAGATTTAGTGGGAGCTTTACATAACAGTAGAAGTCACAAATCCAAACATGCTCCGTTCCCTTAGTCCGAAATGAGACAAGTAGATTTACATCCTTACCCGAAGATATCCCTCGTTATTCTTCACCCATCCTATAACAACATCGCTTCCGATCATAGCTCCAGAGCGGCCGGAGAATCCAAATCCTACCCACCCAGTGGTTGCTGCCTCCACAGCGAAATAAACCATTTTTGCGTCCCAATCAACGGTCCAGTATAGTTTCATTTTTTCTGCTGGGTCCAGGACGGCATGATGAGCAAACTCCGAAGACAGATCAGCGATTGCGACCGAATAGATTGAAACGAAGCACAGGAAAAGAACCAGTGGACTCGCCATCTTCGGTAACGTTGTTTGTTCCAGTGTGTGACCAACACCTATTTTCCTTTGTGTACCCACATGTAGCCCAAGCTCCAGCTGTGAGATGAATCATCTTACGTAATAAGCGTCATGGCGGAAATATGAGTTTATATGGGAATATTTACGATCGTTCTTAGGAAGTAAAAATTCAGTCAAATTTTCTATGAAAAATATCTCACCTTACTACCAAAGTGAATTTCTTGTTGTCTGACCGCTTACTTTGTTTAAAAGAGGCCATTACAGCGAGTTATTTCGTCCAAAAGTAATTTCGTAAAAGGACGCTTCAAACGGCCCATGAAGGCTAAAAAATTTCCACAAATGAGTTGATTAACATTTATTTAAGTTAATTGAGATATTAAGACCAAAACATAATCTAGATATGCAATTTTCAGAGCTTTCTTCATAACCCTCATACATTTTGTTCGTCTCATGTCAACAGTTATTAACCACGAACACGTAGTGTGGTCTACCTGTGCCAATTCATCAAACAATTCAATCCAGTTTCCGGAAAACTGAACTGATGGTTAAAATTGTTTCTCTTCTATATTTTCAGGATTTCTTATTCGAAGACTTAAATTAGCGAGGTGAAGACAGTCTTTAAATTCCGCAAATTTGAAGCTGCAAATGTTTCACGGTTCACGCTTGCGAACAAGAAAACATCGTTTTTATTATCAAGTTGAATGTATCAATCCAGCAATCCCTTAATTAGATCCGAATCCGACCAAAATGTTCCAACGATTTTTTCTTTCGTAAACAGTTTATGACAAGAATGGCTTAAACTTGGGAGTTTGAATTTAATTCATCCAACTTCATAAAAACGAACGATCGTAGGGACTATAAAGTGTTATAACAGCGTAATGCATAGCTCGTTGTTTTGAAGCCAAAATAGCCAGATCTTATTTATTAGAATTAAGGCTGATATCATCCGGAGCAAAATGAAGAGACACCCGAGGATTTCACGAAATATGAACTCCTTAGTTGTTTTAGATATCAGCTTGCCCGCTGTCTATTAATTATTAACATCATATGCTTCATTAAGTAGAAAAAGAATATTTTCATGGAGATTTTTCAAAAGAAGAGCGGTAATAATTAATCACTTTTGGTTGCTTTTCCTCAGCCTTCTACGTCAACGCATTCAAAACTGTCAGCCGCTATTTCGCGCGCCATGGTTTTCGTTACATCTATGATGTTTCTTGCTTTTCACATGATTTTTGCCGAGGAAAAGCATGTTGGTTATCCATGCCCTACAGCCGATGTTACTATTGGAAAATTTAAAGCCATTCCTTTCCACTACTTATGGGCAGAGAAAGTGACATCGTCCGTGGTAAATGATGAACTGGAGTGCACTTTCCTTTGTATTGGTGAACTAAAGTGTTATTCGTTTAATATAGCTGTGTATCCTGACTCTGAAGGTCTTTATCTCTGTGAGTTGTTGGCCACAGATAAGTACAGAGAAACTGAGAAATTTTCCGTCAACTCTACCTTTCATTACTATTTCCCAAGGGTAAGTTCGATATTTTGTCGCATCTGGATGTTTTACCCCCACTTCTGGATTTCTTTCATTGTTTTGTAACTACCCCAAAGTTCAAGTTTCGAGCGTTAGCCTTCGTTATTCGCGTTGACGAAAGGCTAACGCTCGAAACGTCAGCTTTGACATTCTTTACGGTGATCAATTTTAATTTATCAACTCTCCCACTGACGTAGCACCACAGTTTCTTCAGAAATTTACCCTCTTTTTTCAAAACATTACTAAGTTTAAGAGCTATTTTTTGTTTATATCTTAATTCACACTGCAGCGCCATTCTTTGCTTTATTACAGTCTTGTGAAGGCGCTCCTTGCAAGAACGATGCTGTCTGTGTTCCTGAATATAAAAGGAACACCTATCACTGTGAATGCAAGCCAGGATACGTTGGAACTATCTGCGAACAAAGAGGTGTGTCTTTAAATATATTTTAGTCAGTGTTATCGACGAACTCACGAAAACTAGAGGCAATTTCGAGTGCTCCTAATACATCGCAGCAATAACAAATACATTTCGACTGTACCGAGAAATGTGTAGGTAAATTTGCAGGCCGTTTGTTAAAAAAAAACGGTACCGTATACAGCAGCTGACCAGATAAAGAAATAATTTTCCGACAAAAATGTATAGGAGCAGCACGAGAGGGGCCGTCTGAATGAATTAAAAATATTTTGGACAAAATCTCTGGTAGAGACAATGTATAAAGTGAAAAGTTCCTCAATTTTGGAAATTTCACAGTTTTCTTTCGGATAAGCGGTTGTTGCTATGGTTATTGTGATCAATTCTGTGGTCGGTAGATTTAGCTAAAAGGAATGACTATGATTGGCTGCTTCAACTATCTGATTACAGGTGTCCGATTACAGCCAACCGTCCGATTACATTATCCGATTACAAGTGCACAGAATGATAAGTGAAAAGTATATCAGTCGATGCACCAATCACATTTGCGGAAATTGTAATGGTTATGATTTGGCTAGGTCTTACGTTTTTTCGAAATTATCGATTGATTCTTACGGCAGGCACAGTGTGTTTGAATGAGTATAGAAACATGAAATTAAAATGCCTTTAGCTCTATAAAAACCTATAAGATGTGTGGAACAAAAGCGTGAGACAAGAAAACGAATTCAGTACCAAACCATCATATTCCGTGCTGCAATGAGTTTACCCTGAGCCTTCAGCTACAATGAACTGTGTGGTAAGCTACGCCGAGATTAGATTCATGTGTAATATGCGTTATGCGCCGTTCTAGGATCGGTAGTGTCGAAGGATCATGTCAGCAAGTCGATATGGAAAATGGTTACTTTAAGGCTGGGTCATGTTAGTGGTTAGTTTGGTGCCCAACGTTTCAGTTCATGGAATCAGATCAGAAGGTTGACACACTTTTGTGTTTAATCAAATAGGAAAGACATGCAGTGACATCAAATCTCACAGCTCACGTGCCGCTAGTGGTTCTTACGTAATAGACCCCGATGGAGAAGGTGGCTACGAACCTTTTACTGTGTTCTGTGATATGACGGATAAAAATAGAGTTGGCGTGACAGTTGTTGGTCACGATAGCGAGGAAAGAATGCTAGTTGATGGATATGATGACGAAGGGAGTTATGTTCGCCGCGTTCATTACACTGGAGCTGGGCTGTCAAGTGTTGCACAATTAGCTGGCCTGCCTGTTGCCTCTGCCCATTGTGAGCAGTTTATTAAGTACGAATGCTATGGATCACTTCTGTTGCTCGATGGATTTGCTTGGTGGCATTCACGTAATGATGAAGCCATGAAGTATTGGGGAGGAGTTGCATCATCTAACATCAATAAGTGCGCATGCGGATTGAACGGGTCATGCGCAAATCCAAATCTGGGATGTAATTGTGATGCCAATGATGGCGTGTGGAGAGTGGATAGTGGCTTACTGACTGATAAGTCTGACCTTCCTGTGTTGCAACTGAAGTTTGGAGACACTGGTTTTGATGGGGCTGGAAGAGATGAAAAGGGGTATCACACTCTTGGAAAGTTTAAGTGCTATGGCATTGCTTAAGTTTTCCATGACTTTGTCAGTAATGTATAGGTCGCTTCTCTCCAAGTAATAGCATGAGTAATGCAAATAAGTAAGAAGAAAAACAAGTACTTTAAATGATTTTTTTTAACCTCAGAAAAAGGAATCGGTTGAATAGTTACGGCATTTTTATTATGTGTTCGTGCTTAGTTAAATTGCCCTCGGGACTTATGAATAAATTTCATTAATAATCCCTTTGTGTGGTCACCAGTTCATTAAAAATACCGCACACTTAAACATTTGACACAAATCAATTAATGCTAATTCCAAGAAGAAAATACTGGTTGAAATAGATAGGTCATTAACATCCTTATCGCAAATATGAGAGAAACTCTTCGACATTAATATGAAATGATTTATCCTAAACTGATGAATAAAGATGACGAGTTTCGTTGTATTCTGCGGTCTCTTGCATTATGTTTGAGAAATGTAAAAGATAATAAATATTTATGGCGTTCAAGGCAGAATTATTGCGTGCACAGTCCACACTTCAAGCCGGACGTTTGAAAACGAATTCAAGCGCGTTGTCTCCGACTTTTGATATGACTCTTTTTTGTCAAATTTGGCTGATGGCTTTCTTCCAAATCTTATTTATTTTTTCCATGATCGAGTATAGCTTTTATCGAAACACAAGAGGTAACCTCAATTTTGGTAAATTTAAGCGTGATCGCATTCATTACCTATGGGAAGAGAAACTAGCATCGTTCATGGTGGAAGATCAATTGGACTGCGCTTTCCTTTGTGATGGTGAATCAAAGTGTTATTCATTCAACATGGCAGCGTATCCTGACTCAAGAAGTAATTATCCTTTCTTGCCCTGACTCCAGTGGTCTTCATCTGTGTGAGTTTTTGGCCATTGACAAGTACAGCGTAACGGAGAAGCTTCAGGGAAATAATTCTTTCTATCATTTTAGCCTAGCGGTAAGAAAACAATAATTCTTCTAGGAGTTAATAAGATGCACTGAATGTTTTTTATTTTAAAATACTCAACGATACTAAATACCAAAACATCTAATAAAATATATTTATAACGATTCTGCTTACTCTATAGGGTTTTCTTCTACGAGAAAGCAAGTTACGTAAGAATTAGCGACAAAAGTGAATTTCAAAATTAATTAACAACTTTTTTGTTTAGCTGTTTTGTTCAATCAAATTTCACAAAGTCTCCATGCGACAGCGCTCCGTGCAAGAACCGCACTGTCTATGTTCCTGAGTACCAGTGGGACTCCTACCACTCTGAGTGTCACCCTGAATTTTGTGGCATCAACTGTGATCGCAAAGGTAGCAGGAATTGTGTAAAGTTTTCTAATGACCTGTCATTTTTGAGCTCTGGCTAGTGTAAAAGTAAGTCTTGTTCGACAGTTGCATTTTGATAAAATAACAAAAAAAGCACACTGTAAGGCTTGTGGGGTACATGCCGTCCTGAGGATGCCTTACGTATCCTAACGATAAGTTATCGGACAGGCTTCTGACGCTTGTAACATTTTCGAGGAGGATCTCAAAGAGACGACTTCAGGATGTGAAAGCTGTTAGCGAAAAACGTGTTTTGCCATACACAGTCAAAAATGAAATGCTAAAAGGGAATAATATGAAGTGTTAAACATTAATCGAAGTAAGGCTCGACAAAAAATGAGGCTCATTTCTATTGAACAGATTTGCAGCGCAGAATTTATTATTTCTGAAATCTTCGTGGGATCTTACGAAATCGTGATTGATTTAAGACCCCTTCATTTCCCTTCCATCCCTTTTCCTTCTCTAACTTCACTCACTCCTTTTCTATAAATTACTGGACATTTCTGACAATTGAACGTGGGAATTATCCACATTATGGGAAGTGGTTTATGTAATTAAGAATCAACCAATTTCTCTGTAATCTTTTAGTTTGAAAGATCAATACAATCACAATTTGTGCCTTTTTGCTTCGGTAATGAAATTACGTTCTTTATCAACTCCAAGAAGTTGCTACCGCAACGCCACTTACTCTCAAAAGCACTCAGTACATGTTGCTTAAAAACGAGTTTGATGAACCTATTTTCACTGCCAAATTGCAACCAGCATACTAAGTTTTCTCCTTATGTCTAAAAAAAACATGCATGCGGCAAAGGTTTTTATATTAGCCATGCAGTCAGATTGTTCAATTGTTGCTGTTGTTGTTTTTTTTAGTAAGTTTTTTCCAAATAAGAAACCTCAGTATAGAATACCAAACACTATGCGACAAATGTTTTTCAGCCTCCTAATTTCTTTCCTTTAATAAGAAGAGTAGCCGATTCTAAGCACCAGTTTCTTTTTGACTCCTTGGGTCGTCAGGAAAGCCGCTAATAAATGTTCGGAGACGATTGTGCGAAAGACTTGGGAGGTCCAAGAACTCATTGGTCAGCATGCACGAGCAAAACTGCTTGACAACAGCTTGACTGTCAGCTGGGGCCATATCAACTTTGAAGATCTCACTGGAGACATTAACTGTGGAACGGACTTGTAACTTAATTACACTTTGCACATCAGTGACAGAAAAGACGATGAGAAAGAAGTCTAAGAAACTCCAGGAAATATGAAAACGCAGAAAATTCAGAACACCATTGTAATAGGCAGAGTGCACATCTCAGAAAGTTCTCACCAATAAATTAAATTTAAAGAAAACTTCTCTAGTAACTTTTATCAGCCCTATAAGTATATACTAATGCAGTGGATAGCGTTCGAGGCGCTCTCTGATTGGTTACACAAACTCCGAATATCCACCAACGCGGGCGTGTGATTTACGCCCGAAAACGTGGTAATCGTTGCAGGAATAAATGAGATAAAAATCATGTTTTTCTGTTGTATTATCTCACTGTTTCGGTATATACTTAAACAAATATTCGCCTCAGTTTCGGTGGCTGATGGTGGATCAGCTCGGTAAATATCTACCACCGGGTAAATATTTGTTAATCATTATTATTGACAAGGCTTATAGCTATTTGTAGGACTTCTTCCCTTCCGATCATCGATACCAAATTAATTACGAGGTGCGGAAACTTATTTCATAACCGAATGCCTTAGGCTGTTCTTTCATTGAGCGACAGCATTTTTTTAATTGTAAAGTACGTAAGGCGTTTTTATTAAGTGTGAAAGTTTATTTCAAAGCAGAAATTGCGACAGTTATGGCTAAGAGCGAAGATTATTACAAAGTGTGACAGCTTTTATTATACAAGGTGCAACCAGCATTTCTTAGTACAAAGTGCGACAATTTGTGCAAAGAACTAAGATTATTACAAAGTGAGACAGCTTACTTATTACAAAGTGCGTCAGCTGTGTCATTACGAAAGAACGACAATTGTTGCCAAGAGCGAAGATTCAGTACAAAGTGTGACAGCTTTTTTATTAAAAGGTGCGGCAAACAATCTTATTACAGAGTGCGACAATTTTTATTAAAAATTAAAATGTCATTGAATGACCTTAACACGGTATTTATCACTTGTTTGTTGTCAATTATGCCCCAACAAGAAGGCTTAAGTCCGTTTTAAATCCACACAAGCACTAGGTCGGTCTTCTCGTCTGCTGCACCTAGGTTCTGGACTGATCTGAATCAAACCCGTTGGTCTTCCCTTATAAGTCAGATTAAAGACTTTTCTTTTTAGAAGGGTATAAACCGCAACCAGCGTCATAATTTCAAATGTCTCGGAAATTTTACAGTGGTCTTAAGTATTCCAATTTTTGAAGCTTTATATATACTGGGTTTGTGAAGCCATGTGAAGCAGTGCTGAGTATACCACTATAGATATAACATTACTATGTGATCGGAGGCCGTGTTCGTTCATCCAATTTAGAATTAGGAAATATTTCAACCGAATAGTCTTTAATTTGTTTTCCACTGGAACGTTTGCACAAAGGCGGCCATTCCCACTGTGAGATATTACGGCAAAGAGGAACAAATGACGTTCCCTGTTAGAAAAATGTACATGTAAGTATCTAAATCATGGAAGAAGCAGGGGATTCCCTGTGGGGTGCCTCAAGGTTCTATTCTTGGTCCCTTATTTTTTATCCTGTATGTCAATGATTTGAACAATGCTTCCCTGCTTGATGCAATCTTGTTTTCTGATGATACAAACTTATTTATCTCCCATAACGATCCTGTTTACCTAATTAACACATTAAATAGAGAATTAAACAAATTGTCAACCTGGTTTGCAGCAAACCGGCTCTCCTTGAATTTAGCCAAGACTAATTTTATGGTATTCAAGCCTTGGCAAAAGAAGCAATCCTTTGAATTTCAAGTTTTCATAAATGAGCAGCCTATTCTTCGTGTTTCTGAGACCATGTTTTTGGGTGTTTTATTAGATGACAATTTGACCTGGAAATCGCATATATCCTTAACAGCAAATAAATTATCCAAATCTATAGGTATTATTCATAAATCTAGGTTTTTTCTCTCTACTCACTCCCTTCGTACTTTATACAATTCTATGATCCTTCCATATTTGTATTATTGCAATTTAGCTTGGGCTGGTACCTACAAGTCAAACCTTCAAAGAATTGTAACCTTAGAGAAACGTGCGTTAAGAATAGTAAGCAATTCTACATACATTGCCCATACTGGCCCTATTTTAAAGGAACTTAAACTCTTAAAATTTCATGATATCCATTCGTTTCAATTAGGTACTTTTATGTTTTCATTCGAGAACTCTACACTCCCTTCCAAATTCAATAACTTTTTTTTACTAAATAGTCAAATCCACAATTATAATAATAGGAATGCTCAGTCCTTCCGTTTGCCACTGTGCAGAACGAACACCAGGAAGTTTTCAATTTACTTTCAAGGTCCAAACTTTTATAATTCGCTAAATTCTGACATAACTAGTTCTCCCTCCTCCGCTTCTTTTAAATGAAAGCTTAAGGAATTTCTTCTCTCTAAGTATTAACTTCTGTAAGGCAGTAATTCTTAACTAACTTACTTAATATGTGTGTGCGTGTGTGTGTGTGTACGTGTGCGCGGTCAAAGTTAATTACCATAAGTCCATATTGTAATTCTAATATAAGATTAGTTATTTTAAGTGAGAAAGCCTGACTTGTTATAAACCTCGTGGTTTCTTTCAGGTTTTCTCGCCATTTATTTTCTGTCATCAATTTTCTTCATTTTTTTTTTCCATCTGTAAATGTTGTATATGGCAAATAAATATTGTATATTGTATTGTATAGAAGCGGGAAGGTTTCCGTAAATGGAAAAATTGACATATAAGGTTCGCATGAAGCACGTACTCAACTCTCAATTAGGTAAAGAACCCTAATCACTGAATCAGACATGTAATAGTAAACTTTTAGACTAGCCATTACTTGATCAAACAAGCAGCGTCTCCGGTTCTCGCCTGCTACAGATATCTAACATTCGCCTCTCCACGGCATCTCTTTCGTGTATTATCCTTTGTCTTTTCCGCTCTATAATTTAAGAGAAAATGGGTTTTTACAATCTAATGGCATTCCTTTTAGCTCGTAGAACATGATAATAAGTATTTGAAGTTTTGAAGGGAAAATGGGGTTTATCACTGTTAATTTAGTGCGTAGAACATATTCGTAAACGGACAATTTGACATAGAGTTTCTCCTGACCCATGTGCAAACTGGTGAATTATAGAATGAATCAAGAACTACAATTCCTGGATTTGGCACTTGATAGTAAATTGAGACTTTTCATTACTTGGCCATCGGGATCTCAGCCTAAAACGATGTGAGGAACTCTAACCAAAACGTATCACTTGCGTATCTCCTGCTACTGATATCTAGCGTTGCTTCTCTACGGCGTCTCTTTCGTTTATTTGTCTCTGTCATTTCTTCCTGACAGTTCAAAACACTACTTTCAAGAAAGAGGTAACATTTGATCCAAAAAAGGCAACAATTATTTCTAAACGTCCCTAGTAATTTAACACTCAACACCTGTGTTTCCACCTCCACAGAAGATAATTACCATTTCATTACCCTAGACAGTTACCACACTGTAAAATTATAGCAGGGCCTTCAACACAAGAAAGAAAGAACACCTCAGAAATGTGAAAACCGCGGCAAAAGACTCAAGAATTGCCAATCACGTCTGGGCCAATAGTCACGCAATAGACTTTGATAATGCATCTATCATTGACAAAGGCGGTTTTAGAACAAGAAAAACACTAGAAGCGTGGCATTCCAAGTTAACTCCCAATGCGGACAACAATTCCTGTCCTTTGCCCGGACAATACAACATTCTTTTTAACAAACATTCTTAGTTATCAGCATTTTTAATTTTTTACTTTGTACTTCACACCTAGTATTTCTTACCTTTTTATCATTTTACCCGTTGAAGGCTGTAGCGCAAACAGCCGAAAGCTCGTATTTTTTAAAAGTTTTAGCCAGAGATCGTTTTTCAAATTTTACAAGATGTTTTATCCTGGCTGCGGCCCCTCTATCTTTTCATGTAAAATTATAGTTCGAAACGAAAACAATTACTTTTCGTTTCAACTTAAGCTCTTCTGTCTAATGACGAATTCATTCAGGTGTTGTCGCCCGACGGCCACCATCATGCTGCTCCTGCCACTCTTAATATTTTTCCCTTCGTTATTTAACTTGATGTTTCCCATGCAGAACAGTGCTCTTTATCGAAATCCAACAGGTCACGGCGCCATCGGAAAATTTAGACGCGATCCCTTCCATTATTTAAGAGCAGAGAAAGTGACATCGTCCATGGTGGAAGATCACTTAGACTGCACTTTCCTTTGTGCTGGAGAATCAAAGTGTTATTCCTTTAACATGGCAGCGTATCCTGACTCCAAAAGTCTTTATCTGTGTGAGTTGTTGGCCACAGACAAGTACAGAGAAATCAAAAAGTTCACTGCAAATGCATTCTTCCATCATTACAGTTTATCGGTAGGAACTCTTTAGAAGGTTCCTTTTTCCCATATGAATGTGGATAATTTATTTATCTTAAAACACATCACTTACCATTGCTTTCTTCTTTGCATCTAAGGAGATAAGACATGCAGTCAGATCAAGCAATGTAATCTCCCGAGTGGCACTTACGTCATCGACCCTGATGGAGGGGGTGAAGTGAAGCCTTTCAAGGTCTTTGGTAACATGACGGACAAAAACGGTGTTGGAGCGACAGTTGTCAGTCATGACAGTGAAAACAGAACACTGGTGGACGGGTTTAGTGACCCTGGTTGTTACTCACGCGATGTCACTTACCATGACACCAGTTTCCTTCAGCTGGCAGGTCTAACAGCTTCATCCGATCAGTGTGAGCAGTTCATAATGTACGAGTGCGACCAATCAGTACTCCTTCTCTTTGGTCGAAAGTCCTATGGCTGGTGGGTGTCACGTGACGGCGAAACTATGAAGTACTGGGGAGGAGCTGATTCTGTTGACGACAAGTGCGCATGCGGCTTGAATTCTACATGCGCAGACATCAAATACGATTGTAACTGCGACAAAGGGGGGCAAATTTGGCGAAATGACAGCCGTTTAATCAAAGACAAATCCAAGCTTCCCGTGTAGCAACTGAGGTTTGGAGATACCAATTCAAATGCTGATGATAAGGGATACCATACACATGGAAAGCTGAAGTGTTTTGGACTCATCTAAGACTCGTACACAATATAATACACTGTAACTGTATACCAACGATATGTAGACTGGCCTGATCTATCATCTTAAAGTTTAACTTTGTCTTTAAAGGCGGTTAGTTTCTTTATGCAAAAGAAATCAATAAATTGATTTTAACGTCAAGTGAAAACCATCCTAGTTTGGACAGATGTCCTTTGCGCAGTAGAATATTTTGGTGCCAAAAGCTCATTTTTCCATTTTTAGAGGTGAAAAGATGGAAAAAAAACGCGAAATCACTGCACCATAAAATATTTTACCGCAATATCGCTTTTAGTTTGTCTAGCAGAGTAAAAGTGGATTAATTTGATTGAGTTTGAGGCCTTTGGTGATGTCAGATGATTAAAACGCGATTTACCAAGCAGAAAAATAAAAAGCGATTAAGAGATACTCAATCCTGAGTTTTAACTGTATCGTCATGGTTTATTTGGTCCACAAAGCAGTTTTAAGACGAAGTTATAAATGCTGTGAAAATGATTTGTAAAGGTAAAAAATCACTCAGAATCCTCTGCCTATCGATGACCGCAAAGTCACTATGTGGATGGATTCTTCTCGCCTATCGAGGCCTGTTATTTCTTCATAGTCGCTCTATTGCAGCTGAAAAAGTCTAAATTGCCGGCAACGTCACCGCAGCACTTCATAGGAAGAAGTAGCGGAGAATAAGGTGAAATAACCTGATGATAAATATGAGCATGCGCAATAAGTATAACCTGCCTTGGTGCTGACGTTTATGGCGCGGTAATCGGCGCCCTCAACTCCGCGTGCTCGTTGCCCGCGGGCATCCTCCTCATACTTCAGACGCAAAATTCACTTTAATGAAGGGGAAGGCATAAGCACGATGCCTTTAAGAAATAGAGCGTGATATGTATTGACTTAGTGGAAAAAAAAAATCAGAGAGACCACGCTTTATCCCGATCATCGTGATTAAATCACAAAACAGGTTTAAAGTAAGGCTGGTGCATGTCAAATGACGGCAAGAACATGAAGTACTAGGGAGGAGCTGATTCTTCTGACTACAAATGCGAATGCAGCTTGAACAATACATGTGCAGACAATTATTACGAGAGCAACTGCGACAACGAAGACCTTAGCTGATAAAACGATAGCGGTTTACTCACAAACAAATCCATGCTTCCCGTCAAGGAACTGAGGTTTGAGGATACCGGTCATGTTGATGAAAAGGGATACCACACACTTGGAAAGCTGAAGCGTTTTTGACTTATTTAAGATTCATAAATCCATAAACAGTAAAAAAGAGAAAATTGGTAGTTTTTCTATGCGTATAGGAGATTGTTATACACAATCAGAAGTGCCGAAAGCACAATTTTCTGTTTTTAGAAGTAGGAAAAAAAGAGAGGAAGAAGAGGTAACGCGAAATCATTCCACCTCAAAAGATTTTTGGTCTCCATTGTTATATTGCAATTTAGTTCGTCAAGTGGAATTAAAATGGATCGACTTATTGGTATTCGAGAACTATTTAATTCTTGGTGCTATATGATTAAAATGAAATCTACCAAGCGGAAAGCAACAATAAAATTATGAGATACTCCATCCCGAGTTTCTATTGATCTTTATTGTATCGACCTGGCTTATCTGGTCTTACTACGGCGAGAGTTATTACAGTATTGTCTTCAAACCTAAGCGTAAATATAATCATCACGCAGGGCTGGATAACCCCGTTTCCCATGTGAGTCTCACAACCTTCTGATATTTGCAGTTTACGACAAACAAAGTTATTTATATTTTCCATTGAGCATTGGACACTCGTTGGAAGAGAACCCTCCGGAGTTTAAGACAAATGGCGCAACTGTCCTGCATCAACAAATAATTGGAGAGCCCCATTCAAGCTGAACCGTTGGTGAGCTCTTGTCACCCTCTTGAGAATTTACAATGAATGAAAACAAATCAGAGACATGACGTCATTCCAAAAAAAAGGAACAGATAATGATGGAATAAAACAAATCAGAACAAATAAATCGCTGATGATTTAACTACCTGGTTGTATGACAAGTTTACATGAGTTTCCTTGATCAATCTTGTAATTCTCCTGTCAACTGCAATACACTTACCTGTGAGTTAGATGGAAGAGTTTGGTTTCACTTTAATGATAACATTCCTCTAACGGATGCAATTGTTAAATTTTTACTTCTGCTCTTGCATGGATAACGAGCTGAAATTATCAGCAGAAGTTAATTAATGAATTAATTGATTTTTTTTCTCCTTTGGCGGGTAGTTGCTGTCAGTATCTTTACGCATCGAGTTCCCATGATCTCACGAGCTGTATGACCTTAATGCGATTACATGGAAAATTGCAACAGTTCTTAAATCATGACTCTCGTGGTAGATCGGTATAGCATCTGAAAAGCCCAGACCATGTGCACATCATTTAAGCTCCCCAGGACTGGGCTTTCTCGGCAGCAGCACAAAGGTTATGAACTGATTACCTGATAATTTAGAATCGATTCATTGGTTCTCGTTCTTAATTTATATCAAAGACATCTCTATAAAACAGTCTAAATTACGTATATTCCAAATGTCTCCGACATTTTGATGCATTCAACTTGTCATACATTCGAAGCGGAAAGGGAAGGCGGTTTCCCTGTTGATTTCTCATTTATTTTCTTATTTCCAAAGTTGCATTAATCACTGATTTCTGAGAAATCCAATTCTTTTAGACTATGAGCAGTCCCTTCCTTTCGGTAAAGTCCGTCGCGTGAGTCCGAAAAAGATCAGTGAAAAAAAAAATTGATGTTAGAGCACCGGGGAAGGTCTGGAAATGAGGCACTTGACTCTCGCTGCGCAGCTTACGGAGGTTCACGTCTCGAGAGAAAGCCAGCGATTAATTCATGAAAGCGTCACGCGTTGTGTGACTTGGTGTTAAGTTGCGAGGGGAACCGTTTAGAATTTGACACGCTATAAGGAACAATATGGTGAACGATACATGGTCGATTTACAACGATAAATGTTTCGAAATATGAAAATTTTACATATAAAATCAATAGCACTTACTCACATCTTGTGTCCGCTGTGGTTTCTGGCGGTTTCTGCCGTTTAAAGCTTCCTTTTCCATTATTGTCATTCCTGTCAAAAGACGAAGTCCCCATACTATTCTTTATAACGCGTTAAAATTCTCCACGATTCCTATCGTTACTTAACACCGAGTCACACAACGCGTGACGCTTTCATGATTAATCGTTTGCTTTTTCTCGAAACGCGAGCTTAGGCCACCTGTGGTTTCACCTGTGTTTTATGCATTATTCATTTGTGTTTATTTTGGCGATGTATGGGATCGATGGTGATTTTCATTGTTTCAAAAATAAATTCCTTTCTGTTTTAATTAAAGCCATCTAAAAAGATCTCATTGTGGCTGTAATTCTTTGAAAGAAAGAATTATCCAGACACGACATGCTGTTGAAAAATTATTGATTTATGTGCAGTAAAACGTGATTTAGAATTATTTTTGTAAATAGTTTCACGAAGAGGATGAAAACTCAACATCAAACTTAACAGCTCATTATTTTGAAACAGCAAGGTTTAATTTGCAAACATTCACCGGCTGAGATGCCTTATATCAAGAAAGAAAAATCCTCAGGTTTTAATTAATTTTTATGGAATTAACGAGACCTTCGACCAAAACTGTTAAACAGGATTTGCCATAACATTAGCATAATAAAAGCGATCACATTACCACGCCCGCCCACTTTTTCGAACTTTTATCCTTCGGTCAACATGTTTGAAATGGTTCGACTGCAAAGGGGGAAAGATAGCTTTTGGGGGCTTTGAAGATATAATTTGTAGGCTTCTCGGAAAACTGTTTCCAGCCACCTTAATGACTTCACACAAGGGGGTATTTCAGAGATTTAGTATGCCAACTGCTCGAAAACAATACAAATAATGTTTTTCTATATGCCATAAATAAAATATGTGCATATTCGTGAATTTTGAACACATTGTGGAAGGTCACAAACTTGCCTACTTTTGATCACGTGATTTCTTATACATATCGAAAGCTCATTCATCTGAACTTAACATCGTAAGCCTGAGTCGTCTCAGGGTAAATGCGAGCCATTTCTGAAAAATAGCCAGCTTTTCTCTTCTCTTCTTGTTCTCAGCATGATGTTATCCAAATATAGAGTAGTAGGTGAACTTTTTTAATGAATATTTTCTAGTGAATTTTGAAAAAATATTTACCGTTTTCGGTAAATTATTGTCTGCCGCATTAGTTTACATGTATGTATCTCACGCAATGTACAGATCACAGAGCTGCAATGAGCTCAAAGGGAATTTGTACATTCTACATTACAAATGTCATTTCATGTTTTCGTAAGAAGAGGTTATAATGTTCTTTTTTATCGACATATGCAATATCAAACCCGTCTATTTATTTTCGCGCGGCTCTATTTCCTTTCCTTATTTGACGTGGTACAAAATCCACGGACAGTTATCAGGCCATAACCTTATGTTGATATTTGTCCGATTATTTCCGTCGAAAAGCAAGAAAGCCAACGAAAAAAGCCCAACAGTTTCACCTTCTCGACTTTGTTACATTACAAGGGCGAAAATCTCATTTTACAGCGTTCACAGGTGTTGGGAATTAAAGACTGGTCTCAAATGCTGCTCTGGAAAGTACAAAGAAGTTAACAAAACTTTGCTTTAAAACCACGATACGAAAAATAATGGGATGAATATAAAATCAATATTCTCCCTTCTAGCTTGCTGGCATGTCGCATGATGATGCCCTTGGCTGAGAGGTCCTCAAAATCTCAAATCTACTCTCGAAGCTTTGCTTTTCGGCCGCCGATTCAATTTTTTCAGCCGTGAACATTATTAGCCGTCATACCAAACGCCTGAATGTGTTTTTTTTTTAAATTATTTCCGCCAGCTCTCGAAATTTCGTAATTCAAACATGCGTTGCACCTGCCCCATAAATGGGATTTAATCATAAAAAGCAAACAATACCATAAAAGGATAAGTTTCTTTTTCACAATTAAAGTGCTTTATATCTTAAAGCATCTCATTCAGGTGTTGTCGTCCAACGGCCACCATCATGCTGCTCCTGCCACTCTTATTATTTTTCCCTTCGTTGCTTAACCTGATGTTTGCCAATAGTGCTCTCTATCGAAATCCAACAGGCAAAATTTCTCTCGGTAACTTTAAGTGCAACCCCTTCTATTACCTTTGGGAAGAAAAACTTACATCGTCCATGGTAAAAGGTCAGTTTTTCTGCGCTTTGCTTTGTGTTAATGAACCGAGGTGCTATTCGTTTAACGTGGCAGAGTATCCTGACTCCAATGGTCTTTATCTTTGTGAGTTGTTGGTCACTGACAAGTACAGAGCTACTGGAAAGCTCTTTGCAAATGCCACATTCCATCATTTTAGTCCTTGGGTAAGCTCTCCTTGCATACTTGGTGATTGAAAGGTATTTTTATCAATAGAAATTGTACTGTTTGTGGAACGTTCTCGGTCTATTTTCAGTCTCCATGTGAAAGCGCTCCCTGTAAGAACGGTGGTGTCTGTGATCCTAATTATGAGTGGAACTCCTATCACTGTGAATGTAAGCCTGGATTCTGCGGAACTCACTGCAAACGAGGAGGTATAAAACAGTTCGTGTGCTTTTTTTGTTTTATTTTTTTTTTCAGATGTTGAAAATTACATTTGCAGAGGGTTTTGATTCAATTTTTTTTGTGATTGGTCATTTTCACTGAATCGTTTACAACTTTAGCTTCTTCAGAGCTCTACATACCTCTTAAGTGCTTCACATCCAGATAAACACACAGCTGCTGCGATAGAGCATTATTCACGTAAAAGTTTGCTACGTTTCATTGCGTACTCTACGTCATTATTATGTACAATGGAATACGAAGCACGCTAATGATTGTACACGGATTCTCTGACGAAATGTAATCCTTCCCATTAAAACCCCCATGAGTTTAATCAGATGCCAAGAACGCATTAAATAAGATAAACTCAATTATAATCAATTTCTACTTTTTTGCTTTCAAGGAGATAAAACCTGCAGTCAGATCAAACTATGTAATCTCCCAAGTGGATCTTACGTCATCGACCCTGATGGAGAGGGCGGAGTGAAACCTTTCAAAGTCTATTGTAACATGACTGACAAGAACGGTGTTGGAGTGACAGTTGTCAGTCATGACAGTGAAGGGAGGAAGTTGGTGCGAGGGTTTCGTGCCAAAGGCTCTTATTCTCGCTCCATCAATTACACGGAGGCTGATATGGCTCAACTGGCAAACCTGACAGCTTCATCAGCTCACTGTGAGCAGTTTATAAAGTACGAGTGCTACAACTCACAGCTCCTCTCCAATGGTAACATGTACGGCTGGTGGGTGTCACGTGATGGAGAGAAGATGAAGTACTGGGGAGGAGTTGATTCTGTTGATTACAAATGCGCATGCGGCTTGAATAATACATGTGCAAACATTAACCGCGGATGCAACTGTGACGCGAATGGCCCCACATGGCGAGAGGACAGCGGCCTCCTCAAAGACAAATCCAAGCTGCCAGTGAAACAACTGAGGTTTGGAGATACCTATTATTATAGCGACAGGGGATACCACACACTTGGAAAGCTCAAGTGTTTTGGACTCATTTAAAACTCACATACAAAAAAGTGCATTGTAACTATACACTTGCTTTTTGTAGACTCGGTTGACATACCGCCTTAAAGCAACTAGCTGTCTGTACAATTGCCTTTTGCAGTTCGCTTTTTGCGATCGAAATCGACGAAACAATTTTGATATGAAGTGAAAACCACCCTAATTTCGACACATATCGTATGCGTAGTAGATTATTATACATTCCTATAAGTGCCAAAGGCCTTTCTTCTACTCATAGAAGGGAAGAAGAATGGAGAAGGAAGAAGTGCGAGGCACCGAGCGGGATCACTTCACCTGAGAAGATTGTTTCGCTTTCCACCGATATCTCACAATTTGGTTCATCTAGCAGAGTTAAAAACTTTGATTGTATTTGCGACCTTTTAGGCCTTTGGCAGCATAAGATTTAAATGAAAATTTCCCCTTGGAAATGCAAAAAAGCCAAAAAGAGTTACCCAACATTTAACTGTATCGGCGTGTTTTGCCAAAAGAAAGGAAAAGCTTGACCCTCAACCTAAGGTTTATATTATATTGTACGCAGCAATACATCAACAAGCAAGATGATTCAGATTTTTTCTGTTAGCCTAAGACGCTCGTTGGTAGAAAGTCCCTTTGCTTAGAGTAAACAGCGCAAGTGTACGGAGAAAACAGTATTTAAAACCTTTAATGTGTTTGGTTGAATCTTCTATTCAACGAAAACTGAATGAAATACTCCTTCGAGACTCGCGCGTGGTGTCATTTGAGCAAGGGGTTTCCTAACATCTTCAAAGGAAGTCAAACATATTACTTGTGATGGAGTGAATGAAATCATCTCACAAATATCAGTCGGAAGGTGAGAAATGTTTGGTTCTGATATATAGCGCATATGTTTTAGCATATTAAGCATAATTTTGGGCGCCCAGGGCCCATTTTCGCTGTTTATAGTTTTGAGACAGAGATTGTTAACAGTATGACAATATAATACACTGTAACTGTATACCAACGATATGTAGACTGGCCTGATCTATCATCTTAAAGTTTAACTTTGTCTTTAAAGGCGGTTAGTTTCTTTATGCAAAAGAAATCAATGAATTGATTTTAACGTCAAGTGAAAACCATCCTAGTTTGGGCAGATGTCCTTTGCGCAGTAGAGTATTTTGGTGCCAAAAGCTCATTTTTCCATTTTTAGAGGTGAAAAGATGGAAAAAAAACGCGAAATCACTTCACCATAAAATATTTTACCTTTCCATCGCAATATCGCTTTTAGTTTGTCTAGCAGAGTAAAAGTGGATTAATTTGATTGAGTTTGAGGCCTTTGGTGATGTCAGATGATTAAAATGCGATTTACCAAGCAGAAAAATAAAAAGCGATTAAGAGATACTCAATCCTGAGTTTTAACTGTATCGTCATGGTTTATTTGGTCCACAAAGCAGTTTTAAGACGAAGTTATAAATGCTGTGAAAATGATTTGTAAATGTAAAAAATCACTCAAATCCTCTGCCTATCGATGATCGCAAAGTCACTATGTGGATTGATTCTTCTCGCCTATCAAGGACTGTTATTTCTTCATAGTCGCTCTATTGCAGCTGAAAAAGTCTAAATTGCCGGCAACGTCACTGCAGCACTTCATAGGAAGAAGTAGCGGAGAATACGGTGAAATAACCTGATGATAAATATGAGCATGCGCAATAAGTATAACCTGCCTTGGTGCTGACGTTTATGGCGCGGTAATCGGCGCCCTCAACTCCGCGTGCTCGTTGCCTGCGGGCATCCACCTCACACTTCAGACGCAAAATTCACTTTAATGAAGGGGAAGGCATAAGCATGATGCCTTTAAGAAATAGAGCGTGATATTTATTGACTTAGGGAAAAAAAAAAACAGAGAGACTACGCTTTATCCTGATCATCGTGATTAAATGACAAAACAGGCTTAAAGTAAGGCTGGTGCATGTCAAATGACGGCGAGAACATGAAGTACTAGGGAGGAGCTGATTCTTCTGCCTACAAATGCGAATGCAGCTTGAACAATACATGTGCAGACAATTATTACGAGAGCAACTGCGACAACGAAGACCTTAGCTGATAAAACGATAGCGGTTTACAAATCCATGCTTCCTGTCAAGGAACTGAGGTTTGAGGGTACCGGTCATGTTGATGAAAAGGGATACCACACACTTGGAAAGCTGAAGCGTTTTTGACTTATTTAAGATTCATAAATCCATAAACAGTAAAAAAGAGAAAATTGGTAGTTTTTCTATGCGTATAGGAGATTGTTATACACAATCAGAAGTGCCGAAAGCACAATTTTCTGTTTTTAGAAGTAGGAAAAAGAGAGAGGAAGAAGAGGTAACGCGAAATCATTCCACCTCAAAAGGTTTTTGGTCTCCATTGTTATATTGCAATTTAGTTCGTCAAGTGGAATTAAAATGGATCGACTTGTTGGTATTCGAGAACTATTTAATTCTTGGTGCTATATGATTAAAATGAAATCTACCAAGCGGAAAGCAAAAATAAAATTATAAGATACTCCATCCCGAGTTTCTATTGATCTTTATCATATCGACCTGGCTTATCTGGTCTTACTACGGCGAGAGTTATTACAGTATTGTCTTCAAACCTAAGCGTAAATATAATCATCACGCAGGGCTGGATAACCCCGTTTCCCATGTGAGTCTCACAACCTTCTGATATTTGCAGTTTACGATAAACAAAGTTATTTATATTTTCCATTGAGCATTGGACACTCGTTGGAAGAGAATCCCTCCGGAGTTTAAGACAAATGACGCAACTGTCCTGCATCAACAAATAATTGGAGAGCCCCATTCAAGCTGAACTGTTGGTGAGCTCTTGTCACCCTCTTGAGAATTTACAATTAATGAAAACAAATCAGAGACATGACGTCTTTCAAAAAAAAAGGAACAGATAATGGTGGAATAAAACAAATCAGAACAAATAAATCGCTGATGATTTAACTACCTGGTTGTATGACAAGTTTACATGAGTTTCCTTGATCAATCTTGTAATTCTCCTGTCAACTGCAATACACTTACCTGTGAGTTAGATGGAAGAGTTTGGTTTCACTTTAATGATAACATTCCTCTAACGGATGCAATTGTTAAATTTTTACTTCTGCTCTTGCATGGATAACGAGCTGAAATTATCAGCAGAAGTTAATTAATGAATTAATTGATTTTTTTTCTCCTTTGGCGGGTAGTTGCTGTCAGTATCTTTACGCATCGAGTTCCCATGATCTCACGAGCTGTATGACCTTTATGCGATTACATGGAAAATTACAACAGTTCTTAAATCATGACACTCGTGGTAGATCGGTATAGCATCTGAAAAGCCCAGACCATGTGCACATCATTTAAGCTCCCCAGGACTGGGCTTTCTCGGCAGCAGCACAAAGGTTATGAACTGATTACCTGATAATTTAGAATCGATTCATTGGTTCTCGTTCTTAGTTTATATCAAAGACATCTCTTTAAAACAGTCTAAATTACGTATATTCCAAATGTCTCTGACATTTTGATGCATTCAACTTGTCATACATTCGCAGCGGAAAGGGAAGGCGGTTTCCCTGTTGATTTCTCATTTATTTTCTTATTTCCAAAGTTGCATTAGTCAGAAATCCAATTCTTTTAGACTATGAGCAGTCCCTTCCTTTCGGTAAAGTCCGTCGCGTGAGTCCGAAAAAGATCAGTGAAAAAAAAATTGATGTTAGAGCACCGGGGAAGGTCTGGAAATGAGGCACTTGACTCTCGCTGCGCAGCTTACGGAGGTTCACGCCTCGAGAGAAAGCTAGTGATTAATTCATGAAAGCGTCACGCGTTGTGTGACTTGGTGTTAAGTTGCGAGGGGAACCGTTTAGAATTTGACACGCTATAAGGAATAGTATGGTGAACGAAATATGGTCGATTTACAACGATAAATATTTCGAAATATGAAAATTTTACATATAAAATCAATAGCACTTACTCACAGCTTGTGTCCGCTGTGCTTTCTAGCGGTTTCTCCCTTTTAAAGCTTCCTTTTCCATTATTGTTATTCCTGTCAAAAGACGAAGTCCCCATACTATTCTTTATAACGCGTTAAAATTCTCCACGATTCCTATCGTTACTTAACACCGAGTCACACAACGCGTGACGCTTTCATAATTAATCGTTTGCTTTTTCTCGAAACGCGAGCTTGGGCCACCTGTGGTTTCACCTGTGTTTTATGCATTATTCATTTGTGTTTATTTTGGCGATGTATGGGATCGATGGTGATTTTCATTGTTTCAAAAATAAATTCCCTTCTGTTCTAATTAAAGCCATCTAAAAAGATCTCATTGTGGCTGTAATTCTTTGAAAGAAAGAAGTATCCAGACACGACATGCTGTTGAAAAATTATTGATGTATGTGCAGTAAAACGTGATTTAGAATTATTTTTGTAAATAGTTTCACGAAGAGGATGAAAACTCAACATCAAACTTAACAGCTCATTATTTTGAAACAGCAAGGTTTAATTTGCAAACATTCACCGGCTGAGATGCCTTATATCAAGAAAGAAAAATCCTCAGGTTTTAATTAATTTTTATGGAATTAACGAGACCTTCGACCAAAACTGTTAAACAGGATTTGCCATAACATTAGCATAATAAAAGCGATCACATTACCACGCCCGCCCACTTTTTCGAACTTCTATCCTTCGGTCAACATGTTTGAAATGGTTCGACTGCAAAGGGGGAAAGATAGCTTTTGGGGGCTTTGAAGATATAATTTGTAGGCTTCTCGGAAAACTGTTTCCAGCCACCTTAATGACTTCACACAAGGGGGTATTTCAGGGATTTAGTATACCAACTGCTCGAAAACAATATAAATAATGTTTTTCTATATTCCACAAATAAAATATGTGCATATTCGTGAATTTTGAACACATTGTGGAAGGTCACAAACTTGCCTACTTTTGATCACGTGATTTCTTATACATTTCGAAAGCTCATTCATCTGAACTTAACATCGTAAGCTTGAGTCGTCTCAGGGTAAATGCGAGCCATTTCTGAAAAATAGCCAGCTTTTCTCTTCTCTTCTTGTTCTCAGCATGATGTTACCCAAATATAGAGTAGTAGGTGAACTTTTTTAATGAATATTTTCTAGTGAATTTTAAAAAAATATTTACCGTTTTCGGTAAATTATTGTCTGCCGCATTAGTTTACATGTATGTATCTCACGCAATGTACAGATCACAGAGCTGCAATGAGCTCAAAGGGAATTTGTACATTCTACATTACAAATGTCATTTCTTGTTTTCGTAAGAAGAGGTTATAATGTTCTTTTTTATCGACATATACAATATCAAACCCGTCCATTTATTTTCGCGCGGCTCTATTTCCTTTTCTTATTTGACGTGGTACAAAATCCACGGACAGTTATCAGGTCATAACCTTATGTTGATATTTGTCCGATTATTTCCGTCGAAAAGCAAGAAAGCCAACGAAAAAAGCCCAACAGTTTCACCTTCTCGACTTTGTTATATTACAAGGGCGAAAAACTCATTTTACAGCGTTCACAGGTGTTGGGAATTAAAATGCTACTCCGGAAAGTACAAAGAAGTTAACAAAACTTTGCTTTAAAACCACGATACGAAAAATAATGGGAAGAATATAAAATCAATATTCTCCCTTCTAGCTTGCTGGCATGTCACCTGATGATGCCCTTGGCTGAGAGGTCCTCAAAATCTCAAATCTGCTCTCGAAGCTTTGCTTTTCGGCCGCCGATTCAATTTTTTCAGCCGTGAACATTATTAGCCGTCATACCAAACGCCTGAATGTGTTTTTTTTTTAATTATTTCCGGCCAGCTCTCGAAATTTCGTCATTCAAACATGCGTTGCATCTGCCCCATAGATGGGCTTTTAATCATAAAAAGCAAACAATACCATAAAAGGATAAGTTTCTTTTTCACAATTAAAGTGCTTTATATCTTAAAGCACCTCATTCAGGTGTTGTCGTCCAACAGCCACCATCATGCTGCTCCTGCCACTCTTATTATTTTTCCCTTCGTTGCTTAACCTGATGTTTGCCAATAGTGCTCTCTATCGAAATCCAACAGGCGAAATTTCTCTCGGTAACTTTAAGTGCGACCCCTTCTATTACCTTTGGGAAGAAAAACTTACATCGTCCATGGTAAAAGGTCAGTTTTTCTGCGCTTTCCTTTGTGTTAATGAACCGAGGTGCTATTCGTTTAACGTAGCAGAGTATCCTGACTCCAATGGTCTTTATCTTTGTGAGTTGTTGGTCACTGACAAGTACAGAGCTACTGGAAAGCTCTTTGCAAATGCCACATTCCATCATTTCAGTCCTGGGGTAAGCTCTCCTTACATATTTGGTGATTGAAAGGTATTTTTATCAATAGAAATTGTATTGTTTGTGGAACGTTCTCGGTCTATTTTCAGTCTCCATGTGAAAGCGCTCCCTGTAAGAACGGTGGTGTCTGTGATCCTAATTATGAGTGGAACTCCTATCAATGTCACTGTAAGCCTGGATTCTGCGGAACTCACTGCAAACGAGGAGGTATAAAACAGTTCGTGTGCTTTTTTTGTTTTATTTTTTTTTTTTCAGATGTTGAAAATTACATTTGCAGAGGGTTTTGATTCAATTTTTTTTGTGATTGGTCATTTTCACTGAATCGTTTACAACTTTAGCTTCTTCAGAGCTCTACATACCTCTTAAGTGCTTCACATCCAGATAAACACACAGCTGCTGCGATAGAGCATTATTCACGTAAAAGTTTGCTACGTTTCATTGCGTACTCTACGTCATTATTATGTACAATGGGAATACGAAGCACGCTAATGATTATACACGGATTCTCCTGACAAAATGTAATCCTTCCCATAAAAACCCCCATGAGTTTAATCAGATGCCAAGAACGCATTAAATAAGATAAACTCAATTATAATCAATTTCTACTTTTTTGCTTCCAAGGAGATAAAACCTGCAGTCAGATCAAACTATGTAATCTCCCAAGTGGATCTTACGTCATCGACCCTGATGGAGAGGGCGGAGTGAAACTTTTCAAAGTCTATTGTAACATGACTGACAAGGACGGTGTTGGAGTGACAGTTGTCAGTCATGACAGTGAAGGCAGGACGTTGGTGCGATGGTTTAGTGCCAAAGGCTCTTATTCTCGCTCCATCAATTACACGGAGGCTGATATGGTTCAACTGGCAAACCTGACAGCTTCATCAGCTCACTGTGAGCAGTTTATAAAGTACGAGTGCTTCAACTCACGGCTCCTCTCCAATGGTAACATGTACGGCTGGTGGGTGTCACGTGATGGAGAGAAGATGACGTACTGGGGAGGAGTTGATTCTGTTGATTACAAATGCGCATGCGGCTTGAATAACACATGTGCAGACATTAACTTCGGATGCAACTGTGACGCGGATGACAACACATGGCGAGAGGACAGCGGCCTCCTCAAAGATAAATCCAAGCTGCCAGTGAAACAACTGAGGTTTGGAGATGCCTATTATTATGGTGACAAGGGATACCACACACTTGGAAAGCTCAAGTGTTTTGGACGCATTTAAAACTCACATACAAAAAAGTGCATTGTAACTGTACACTTGCTTTTTGTAGCCTCGGTTGACGTACCGCTTTAAAGCAACTAGCTGTCTGTACAATTGCTTTTTGCAGTTCGCTTTTTGCGATCGAAATCGACGAAACAATTTTGATATGAAGTGAAAACCACCCTAATTTCGACACATATCGTATGCGTAGTAGATTATTATACATCCCTATAGGTGCCAAAGGCCTTTCTTCTACTCATAGAAGGGAAGAAGAATGGAGAAGGAAGAAGTGCGAGGCACCGAGCGGGATCACTTCACCTGAGAAGATTGTTTCGCTTTCCACCGATATCTCACAATTTGCGACCTTTTAGGCCTTTAACACCATAAGATTTCAATGCAAATTCTCGCCTGGGAATGCAAAAAAGCCAACAAGAGCTACGCAACATTTAACTGTATCGGTGTGTTTTATCGAAAAAAAGGAAAAGCTTGACCTTCAACCTCAAGTTTATATTATATTGTTCGCGGCAGTAGATCAACAAACATGATGATTCAGATTTTTTCTGTGAGCCTAAGGAAATCGAACATATTACGTGGTGGAGTGAATGCAATCATCTCATAAATATCAGTTGGAAGGTGAAAATGTTTGGTTTTGACATATAGTGCATGTCTTTTAGCATTTTAAGCATCATTTTTAGGCGCCGAAGGCCCAGTTTCCGCTGCTTGTAGTTTTAGACGGAGATTGTTAACAGTATGAAAAGCATTTTCATTAAGCATCTTCACTAAGATTTTTCCCGTACGCCTGAGACATTTGTTGATTTAAATTCTCGTAGTTTAAAGTAAGCAACTCAAGTACACTGCGTCAATAAATAATTCGAAGGCCCCATTCTAACTGAGCCGTTGGTGAGGCACTATCACTATCAAAAAAATGAAATGAAATAATACAGACCACAACAAATAAGTAACTGATAATATAACTGTCTGCGTGCATAACAAGCTAACATAAGCTCTAATGATTCCTGAATAACGCATTAGAATCCTAAAGAGGAATTTTATGGTTGTACCACATTTGCTTACCTGATTCTTTACCATGTAAAGAGAGGCTCGAGAGAGAGCTTCCTCTTCAGAGTCTATCGGTCAAGTTGTTAGACTCTAAACAGAAACTGTTAAGACATCTTTCATCGATGACTGGCTTGATTTATATGATTAAGAATGCAAGTTAAGGTGGACGTTCAAAATATGAGTTTAAAAACCCCTTACATAAAATCAATGAAGACAAAGGCCAGACACTTGATCTAGGTGCGATTCAATAAACGGCCTGGATACTGCTACCCTCCTTGAGGGAAGTTAGCTTCAATTCTTGACCAATGCCTCCAACTTAAGAACAAGCCTCTGTAAGAATCAAACATCTTGGGAAATGAAAATTCCGCCATCGTGACAACTTACATGTTTATGACAAATAACTGGTGTGAGGATAGTTTCGCGTAGATCAGCCGACTTCAACATGTTTTAAACGACATACAAGTATAACAGTGTATCTCCAGGGGACTTCGGATCGCTCAAATTCCCATAAAAGAAGGTGCAGCACTCGGAATCTGGATGATATGCACACGATTTGAGGTATATGTTTGTAGTTACGTCGAGTAGTCCTCCATGAAGGTTGATCAATTGTTTTTTAAAAGATGACAACCAGAGGCGAGATTTCTTTTCGGGACTTTAAAATTGCTCATAAGATAACATTCTTTCAAAGCCTTGCATGTTTCATTTGTCTGAAACATTTTTTGTTGAGAACATTAGATGTTAACATCGCCAAATTATGCAACATCTGATTTTTGAGCTTCGTTCGCGAATTTCCCCTTTAAAAAGTAGAGGCAGGCCCGCAGAGATTTTTACATATTAAAAAACTAGAATATTATAACCAGCTAGATGGGTAGTTTCAGCTCCGGAATCGGTGTACTTTTTGAGAAATTCAGATAAACGTTTTCCCTGTTTTACCCGACAACAAAAATGACCGAAACTGTACCGAGATGAATAATCTATTAGTGTGTAAACATTCACTCCCAGGGAAAATTGAATGAATCAATGTGAAGATGAATGATGTTACTATGTGTGGTAGAAGTACCAATTTGTATTGTTGCATTTAGCTTGAGATAGAGAAATAAACATTTCACTCTTTTTTTGCGACGTTTTTGTATGAAAATGAGGCCCCAGGCCTCGAACAAGCAGCCGTTGTTACCATGGCAACAAGTGTGCTGTGACCTTTAAAAAAGGCATTTTTGAAGGGAGGCTGAAAATTTTCATTTCCCAAGATGTTTGATTCTTACAGAGACTTGTTCTTAAATTCTAGAAACCAGAAATACGGTGAAAACAGTTACAAGACGAGTGAAAACAGGAGATCATCAGCGGCTGGCGAGTATCTCTTAAGGGTGGAGTGAGGAAGGGAGCCGCAGCTTTAATGGCTAACTGATCAATGTCGCTATGTGCATGCACTTTTCGGTAGGAAGGAGTGTGTAGGCGGCACTGATCGAAATATAAAAATGCATTTTCCAAGAACGCAACCTAATTACCCAGCCAAGGCTCGAGGTCCAACACGTTACTTACCATTTGGCCGCATTTACTTTTGGCGCATTACAGCACTCTGATTTTAACCTCTTTAGCCTCTTTTCGCTTTAGAGGCCCACCTAGAATCTATAGAATTTATCACTAGTGCTTCCTAAAACGCTTCAATCTAAAAATGCCAGCCGATGGTTTTCTTCTTATCTTTTGGTCGCCGAATCTGCATCTTCTTCCTAGGCGTTCTAAGTGGAAACGCGGAAAACTGGGGATGAGAATCTCGAGCTTTCCCTCCTTCCCCAACTAAGTTTGCCTTTTACATAGATGACACGTTCTTTTGTCACATATCTTTTTGATTGTCACGCAATAAACCCTCTGCCTGTATTCTCATGCTCTATCAAACGATATGCCTCCATACTTAACCTTTACAAGTTTTTTTTCAAATGAGCCATAACTACGAACACCGCCACTTTCAATAATGCTTGTATATAATCATATACTACTAAAAAGTCACCTGTTAAGCTGCTCTTCGACTCACCGTCGATGGCAATGAAACATGCGTTCGATGTTTCTTCGATGTTTCCATTATTCACATAAAAACTGATAAAAGAAAGTTGAAAACTTCCCTTTTTTCCTTATCCAATATTTTCCAAAATTGATTGGGGTAAGAAGTTAAAAATAACTGTGAAGATAACATGTTATTTTCAGGTGGTCTGGAGATAAAAACACCATAAGTCGTTTGATTATTTTTACGCTGGGAGCAAGAAAGATGCGTGAGAATGCCTCGAGCGACTCGAGCTTCATGAGTTTTTTGAGCCAATCTTTTTTTATGTTCAACATTCTTCACAGGGTAGTTTGAAATTTGGATGACGAGGAGCGATCTCCTCCACTAAGCTTCATTGTGTGCAAAAACAATCCTAGCACGATAACAAAATGAAGCAGGCTCGCGCTATTGAATGTATAGGTTACAATGCTTGTTTACGTGAACAATACTGGTACAGACAAAATACTATCAGCAGTCAAATATAATGATCATGATGATCACTCATTTGATGCAGAAGTCTCAAGGTTCTAGCTCTCCAAATAACCAACGCAAAGAGTATTGCATTCAAACAGTATTTAAGGGGGTGTAACTTGAAATACTCAGGAGCTACAGACATGAACAGATTTCTGACTAGCACTTTAGGGCCAAGTGTGGCAGTTTCCACCTATAATTTGCCCCCATTCGTGTCACTTCAGACAAAACGTGTTTAGCATAAATGAATTATGTTATTTTTTTAAAATGGACTTAGATGACTGAGAAGTTCTTTCATTAGTGTGTTCGGTTTCACCTGTGTTTTACAAAACATTCGTTCTTATTTATTTTGGAGATGTACGGGATCGATGATGTTTTTCATTTGTTTCAAAAAAAGTATTGCTTTCTGTTTTATTCAAAGCCATCTACGGGGATCTCACTGGGGCTTTAATTGGCTCAGTTCATTCTTTGCAAGAAAGAACTATTTAGATACGACATGCTGTTGAAAAATTATTGATATGTACGCCGAAAACTTGATTTATAATTCCTTCTGTAAACAGTTTCCAGTAGACGCTGAAAACTCAACACTAAACTTAACAGCTCATTATTTTGAAACAGCAAGATTTAATTTGCAGGATTCACCTGGCTGCGAGGCCTTATCTGAAGAACAAAAAATTCCTCAAGTTGCAATTCAGTCATTTTTATGAAATAACGAAGACTGTCGACTAAACCGGTTACACAGGAATTCCCATAACATTAGCATAATAAAAGCGATCACATTTCCACGCCCACTTTTTTCAAACTTTTATCCTTTGGTTCTCACGTTTGAATTGGTTTGATAGCGAAGAGGGAAAGACGGATTTTGGGCGCTTTGAATATATTTGAATATATATTTTCGGTAAGCGTCTCGGAAAACTGTTTCCTGCCACCTTAATGGCTTTACGCTAAGCGGGATATCAAAGGTTTAGCATGCCAGCTGCTCGAAAATTATACAAATGATGTCCTCCTATGTTCCACAAAAAAAAAGTATGTGCATATTTGCGAATTGGAATACATTAAGTGTTCCGTCAATTCAGGCCTCTAAAACCCTGTGGAAGGTTACAAACTTGCCTCCTCTTGATGGCGCGATTTCCTATACATATCGAAAAGCTTATTTATCTGAACTTAACATCGTAAGCCTGGATCGCCTCAAGGTAAACCCGAGTCATTTATTGAAAATAACAACCTTTTCTCTTCTCTTCTTGTTCTCAGCTTGATGTTACTCAAGTATAGAGTAGTAGGTAAACTATTTTAAAGGATATTTTTTAGTGAACTTTAAAAAAAACCTTGACCGTTTTTAGTAAATTATTGTCAGCCGCATTAGTTAAAAGAATGTAGCTCACGCCCTGTACAGGTTACAGAGCTGCAATGGGCTCGACGGGAATTTGTACATTCTACATTACGAATGTCATTTCTGTTTTCGTAAGAGAAGGTTATAATATTCTTTTTTATCGCTTGGCTACTATATTTGACGTGGTACAAAATCAACGGACAATTATCAGGCAATAACCCCATCTAAGAAAGCCGGCAAGAAAGCCGACGAAAAAAGCCCGAGAGTTTAATTTTTTCGAATCTATTATTTTACAAGGGAGAAAAACGACCTTATTTTGTAGAGTCCACAGGTGTTTATAATAAAAGGCTGATCTCAAATGCTACTTTAGAAAGTACAAAAAAGTTAACAAAAACGTGTTTTAAACGCACGAAACAAAAATAAATGAGAGGGTTATAAAATAAATATCCCCCCTTCTAGCTTGCTGGTATGTCGGCTGATAATACCCTTGGCTGAGAGACTGTCCCCAAAATTTATAATTTCCTCTCGAAGCCTTTTTTTTTCGGCCTACGATTCATTTTACGGACAATTTCTCAGCCGTGGACATTATCAGCCGACATACCAGACGCCTAAGTGTAGTTTCTTTGCACATTATTTCGGCCAGCTCTCGAAATTTCGTAATTCAAACATGCGTTGCACCTGCTCCATAGATGCGGCTTTTAATCATAAAAAGCAAACAAATACTATAAAAGGATAAGTTTCTTATTCACAATTAAAGTGCTTTATATCTTAAAACAGCTCATTCAGGTGTTGTCGTCCAACAGCCACCATAATGCTGCTCCTGCCACTCTTAATATTTTTTCCCTTCGTTGCTTAACTTGATGTTTGCCATGCAGAACAGCGCTCTTTATCGAAATCCAACAGGCCACTTTTCTCTTGGTAACTTTAAGTGCGACCCTTCTATTATCTTTGGGAAGAAAAACTTACATCGTCCATGGTAAAAGGTCAGTTTTTCTGCGCTTTCCTTTGTGTTAATGAACCGAGGTGCTATTCGTTTAACGTGGCAGAGTATCCTGACTCCAACGGTCTTTATCTTTGTGAGTTGTTGGTCACTGACAAGTACAGAGCTACTGGAAAGCTCTTTGCAAATGCCACATTCCATCATTTCAGTCCTTGGGTAAGCTCTCCTTACATATTTGGTGATTGAAAGGTATTTTTATCAATAGAAATTGTATTGTTTGTGGAACGTTCTCGGTCTCTTTTCAGTCTCCATGTGAAAGTGCCCCTTGTATGAACGGTGGTGTCTGTGTCCCTGAGTATGAGTGGAACTCCTATCCCTGTGACTGTAAGCCTGGATTCTGCGGAACTCACTGCAAACGAGGAGGTATAAAATGGTTTGTGTACGTCTATTTTTTCCAGATGTTGAAAAATACATCTGTAGAAGGTTTAGCTTTATTTTTATTTGTGATTGGTCATTTTCACTGAAGTGTTCACAACTATGGCCTCTTGAGAACTCTTCATACGTCTTAAGAGCTTCATTTCCAGATAAACACACAGCTGTCGCGATAGAGCAGTTTTAACGCAATAGTTTGCTTCCTTTCAATACGCACACTACGTCATCATTGTGTACAACGAAAATATGAAGCATGCTAATGAGTTTCATTGTACATGAATTCTCTGGCGAGGTATAATCCTCCCCATAAAAACTCTATGAATTTAATCCAATGCTAAGAACGCGTGAAAAAAGATATACTTGTGATCAATTTCTTCGTTTTTGCTTCCAAGGAGATAAGACCTGCAGTCAGATCAAACTATGTAATCTCCCAAGTGGATCTCACGTCATCGACCCTGATGGAATGGGCGGAGTGAAACCTTTCAAAGTCTATATGACTGACAAGGGCGGTGTTGGAGTGACAGCTGTCAGTCATGACAGTGAAGGCAGGACGTTGGTGCGAGGGTTTGATGGCAAAGGCTCTTATTCTCGCTCCATCAAGTACACGGAGGCTGATACGGCTCAACTGGCAAACCTGACAGCTTCATCAGCTCACTGTGAGCAGTTTATAAAGTACGAGTGCTACAACTCAGTGCTCTTCTTCAATGGTAACATGTACGGCTGGTGGGTGTCACGTGATGGAGAGAAGATGACGTACTGGGGAGGAGTTGATTCTGTTGATTACAGATGCGCATGCGGCTTGAATAATACATGTGCAAACATTAACTACGGATGCAACTGCGACAAGAATGACAACACATGGCGAGAGGACAGCGGCCTCCTCAAAGACAAATTCAAGCTGCCAGTGAAACAGCTGAGGTTTGGAGATGCCTATTATTATGGTGACAAGGGATACCACACACTTGAAAAGCTCAAGGGTTTTGGACTCATTTAAAACTTACACACAAAAACACAGCGTTCGTTCTCGATGAACGCACGCTGACATATGAACCGATTGCTAAACAACGATAATAATCAAAATGATAAAAATTAGAAGGATAGTTTTATTAATGATTACGTAGCGTAATAAATATTATGATATTAGGTATTATATTAATGATTATAATGATAATCAATGATATCTTTTTAGCCATTGTTACTTTTTCATCATTATTATTGTTGACAAGGTATACCTTCCTTCTGATCATCTACACCAAGTTTTTTACAAAGTGGGAAAGCTTATTTCAAAACAAGTTGCGATGAGATAGAGCGAAAGCTTTTTTTTAATCACAAAGTACGACACTCAAGAGTTAGAAATGACATGTACTTTGTTGCTTCGTTATTAATCAATATTCCAAATCCACTTTGACGGAAATTTGAATTATTTCTTATAAACGGAGGTAATTTAGAGTTACAAGACTTTTCAAAGTAAAGGTTAAAAGAAGGTCTCAATGAAGGGACAACTCTTCACTCAAAGAATGAAACGATTGATTTCTTTTTCAGGCTCCGTGGGTAGGGGGGGAGTGAAGGCGACAAAGAATATTAATAGCGGAGCTCGCAGAGCGTAGCCCTATAATTATACAAAATGGTAGTAGTAACAGTAGTAACCCATCAAGCCGAAAAAATTTAGACTTACGACCGTACGACCGTACGACCGACCGTACAAGGTGTTACTTTTAACATGCGTGGTCAACTGTACCGCGGGCACGCCAACGCCACGGCTTTGTCCAGTAGTCCAGTGATCAGTGCACTGGGCTCCAAGTCAGACGACCTGGGTTCTAGTCCTGGCCGGGGCAAGGCGTTGTGCCCTTGGGACGTGCGGGGAAAAAAAATGTGAGCTCCGCTTTTAGGCTTGGTTAAATCTATATATTATAATTTATCCTGAAGGTGACTGTAATGGGCACAGATGTTTAAATCCTTTACATAATACATAACATTTTGTTGTTTCGTGATGTTGAGAATTCTCGAGCATATATTGAAATGCAGAAGGTGCCAACAAGAGGTCATCAAGCTCTGTCCAATAAAATGTCTTAGCCAAATAATTTAATCGCTTTCGAAATCCAAAGAGAGGAAAATGAAAGGAAAATATAGTAGTTTTAGAGAAAAATTGGGCCATTTTAACAAAGATAACTATCTTCGAATTCAAGTGCTTATACAAGACTTGCAATCATTTTCAGAATCAGCGTATTTTGTTGGATTCAAATAGGGCTGAAAGTTTGCAACTATGAGGTCCTGTGGATCTTTTATTTAAGATTTTCTCGCCAGAATAACTTCCGGCTTGGTCATTTCCACTTTTCTGTGGTAAACAAATTTTTTCATCATCAAATTACTTCATATATATATCGACGAATTGGAAGTAGGTTGGAAGGTTTTTACTGCAGGGAACTGCTTAAACGTCTCTTGGAATTCTCAAACGCGGTAAAAGAGCAATGTTGATTAATCAAAACCAAATGAATTTTGATATACAAGTATCACTATAGCAAGTATATATTAAAAGTTAATGACCTGTATTTGAGTCTTAAATGAGTCCAAAGCACTTGAGCTGTCCAACATGTATGACATTCGGTTACAATTTTGGGCAAATACTTTTAACCACACATTATTAATTTCTCCATTTTTCTCACTACATTACAATCAAATTACCAATTCATTACATTTCTCTTAACTATCATGGACCTCCATCCTAACTCAGTTCTGCAAAGAGAGTACAGTGTTCAAGCAATCTTTTTGATGTTCAACGTATAGTCTTTGTGACTTCTCGGTAATTAAGTCCATAACACTCCAGTTTTCCAAGCGTGTGATTTCCTTTTCATCGCCATCGCAAGGAGACCGGTATCTCCAAACCTCATTTGAATTACGTGAAGCTTGGACTTGTTTGTTAATAAGCTGCTGTCCTCTCGCCAATTCCCATCGTTCTTATCGCAGTTGAAGCCGAGACTGGTGGCCGCGCACGTGTTGTCCAACCCACATGCACATTTGAATGGAGCAGAGTCGACTCCACCCCAGTACTTCATCTTCTCGTCATCACGTGATACCCACCAGCCGAACATGCCACCATTGTGAAAGAGCATTGAATGATAGCACTGTATTTAATAAACTGCTCACAGTGAGTAAATTTAATACCTCCACGTTTACAGTGAGTTCCACTGAATCCAGGCTGACAATCACAGTGATAGGAGTTCCTTTCATATTAAGGAACACAGACACCACCGTTCTTGCAGGGAAAGCTTCATTTTCATATAGAGACTGAGAAGAAAGTAAACATCTCAATTAAAAATATTTATTCTGTATCCAGAAAAATTGAAATCTGTAAACTTCCAGATATGAAAGATGTCTTACCAATGCTCTGTAATGATGGAAGGTTGCATTTGCATTAAACTTTTCAGTTTCTCTGTATTTGACTGTGGCTAACAGCTGACACAGATAAACACCTTTGGAGTCAGGATACGCTGCCATGTTAAACGAATAGCAATTTGGTTCACGAACACAAAGAAAACCGCAGTCCAACTAATCTTTCACCATGGATGATGAAAGTTCCTCTGCCCACAAGTAATAGAAGGGATCGCGCTCAAAGTTACCGGAAAAAAGATCGCTTGTTGGAGATCGATTTGCATGGCAAACATCAAGTTAAGAAGAAAAGGAAAAAACACTAAGAGAGGCAGGATCAACATGATAGAGGCCAGTGAAATTTTAACACCTGAATGCGTTGCGTCAGCTAACAGCAGCGAAAAATATGAAAAATATGAAAAAAAAAGTGTAATTGTGCCGAGGGAAAATTGTCTAGTGTGGCATTTGTTAAGTGTCATGATATGGCAATTATCTAGGGAGGAGGAGCAGGTGAAACACATGGGTTGAGTTGTGAAACACTGAGAGCGTTTCAAAATTAAAGTGTCCTCGCCTCTTCTAGAATAAAGTTTTTTCTTTTACTATAAAAGTATTATCTTGAACTGCCAGGCCGAAAAAAAAGGAAAATAGAAGAAAGGGACGATGTAACGTGGCGGAAGTTAGATATCTGTAGTTAGTGATACGTGTGGTGAAATTTCCAAGTTAGGCTTTGTTGATCGGCTTAGGGTTTCCTGTTACATGCCAGGTTCAGCAGTTGTGGTTCTTTACTTAATTTGTCATTTACAACTTTGTACATGGGTGAGGCAAAACCTTATATGTCAATTCGTCCGTTGACGAGAACTTTTTTGTTTCCTCTATGAGTTAAATACGTAGTTAAGTATTCTGTGTACTAAAACGAATGTCACTGACTTGTGAAAACACCCATTTTCTCTTAACTGCCAGGCGGAAAAAGACAAAGGAGAAAAACGCAAAATACAATCGAAGAGTGGTGAAGGTTAGATATCTAAAGCAGGTGATACATTGCTGAGAACCGCAGACGCTGCTGTTTTATCAAGTAATGAATAGTTTAAAAGTTTCATGTCACATGTCAGACGCAGCAATTCAGTTTTTAACTTGATTTTGAACTAAATACGTGCTTCATGCGAACCGAATGTGTCCATTAGTCTGTCTATGAGAACTTTCCTACATCCTCCGTGACTTAAGGTATCACAGAAGGAAAAATTAGCGTTTTCACTCAAACTGAGATAGCGTAAAAATTATGCGCCCTATTCCAGTAAAAGAATACATTTTCTTAAAACTAAATTAACAGTGATATGCTATTATACACCGCGACGTTTTACAAGATAAGTTTATTAGACGGCGCATTTTAACCAACACGTTTCTTTTATGTCGGAACCGTTTAAGAAAGTTTCTTTGTCTTGGAGTATGTTGACGTGTTTTTACCAATTTAACTTCCTGTAGCAATAACCGTCGCGCTTGCAATAACTATCGCACTTTATAAGAACACTTGCTGCACTTTTTAAAAAAATATATATGAAATAAAGCACTTTGCAATAAACTGTTGTGCAAAATTTCTAAACCTATTGATTTATGAGAGTATTCTGATGAATAAGCCATACATTTTTTGGCGATGATACTTACTTAGGCGTTCGGATGAAAACATGTTTTTTTGTTTTTAGTTTATGCAATTTCTCCTTTCGATTATCTTAATTTCAAAGATGAGGCGCGTTCGGAATAAGAGATAAAAAGCAACGCATAAAAATATAGCATCATTACATCAACTTTTCTAAACATGAGACATAACGTGTCAAAATATCTGAATATTCGCCAAAGTGATGACTTCTTTATCGTATAACAGTGGAATGAATTAATTACTTGTTCCTGTTATCGCACTAGCATCTCTGGAATACAAGGCTGCAAAACGTTCATTTCAGTGTCAATAATGTTCCAGTTTTCTTAATTCGTTGATTAAAATAAGTTACTTATCAGTTCTAAATTGCTATCCCTGACAAAACCCCCATTGTTCGTTCTCTCTCTAATGTATTTCCTGCCGACAACGTGTTGTTTGTGTTATTATAATGCACTAAAATAGACGGTTTCTTTTGCATATCAGGCCGATACAAGTCGAAGACTATTTGTTTTTATTCTAGTCATGCAAAACAGGTGTAATTTAACGCTGCTTTACAGGCTTTGTTCAAAATGCACATAAAGTTATCCTAAGCGAGTAATCTGACCATTTCTCTTAAGTGAAATGTTATTTTGTGTTAATGCTGTAACATGTTCAATAAACAACCTTCGCAAATATAACTTGCGCAATGTTTGTATTTAAAACCAGTATATTGTTTAATTGAAAATGCTAATATACAGAGAAGAAACGATTGACACTTTTTGCAAAGAAAATACATAATCGAGGCTCGTGTGTTTTCCGATCTGCGTAAAGGATTTCCTAACATTTTCAAGACATGACTTCACTGAATTTCTTCGATTTATTTTTGCTGAACTTGTTCCAATTTAAAATGATTATTATTTATTAATTAGATTAGCTCCTTTTAAGTCACTAAGAGGAAATCTGCCCAGTATCTGCCTATTATCAGTGAATCCATTTGGTAAACACTAACTGCGGGAGGGAATGAAAGATTAATTTGATATTTGGTGTTTTTAATTTTGCCCAAAAAAGAAAAAATTAAAACTTAGAAAGAATTGTTTTCTCTTCACAAAAACTCCTCTACGAGGAAAGTGTCTAGGCAAAGTAAAATAATAAAATATTAAATAAACTGCTGCTCTGTCTAAAAGAGGAAAACAACTTTAGCTTCTTCTAGTTAGTGCCAATTTATTTCTTATATTGTTATCCTGGTGCGAGCCAAAACACAACTTCTTACAACAAACCTGCTAACAGGGACATGTGAAGGAGTAATAGAAATTTATTTTCAAGTTAGTTGCAGAGTAAGAAGCAGATTACCAAAATTCCCTTTAAAATTAACAAAAAATTGGTTCAAACCAATGTATTAAATCATTAGCATAGTCAGAGTTAATAGATATTGAAATGAATATTTAAAAATTTTTAAACCCGTTGTATAGAAGGTATTAATAGACATCGTTTCCTCCATAGGGAAAAAAAACGTTTTGAAAGCAATTCTTGTAAAAGAGCTGAAAAAGTATCAGGTTTGCTAAGAAGAAGAGTTTAATTTAGAATGACTTTTTAAAACTTACTGTCCCACCTCTACTTCCCCTAAAGTAGAAGTTTATCCCACCCATGGTACCTGCTTCATAGATGTGGCTATTAATTCTTAATTACTGACAGGCAATTATAAAGGACCTATTTTTCATTTGAATGTAAAGTCATTAGTATCATTCAGCAACTCATTCCGGTGGTGAGACTTCATCGGCCACTGTCATGCTGCTTTTACCACTCTTGCTGGTTTTTCCTTCTTTGTTAGGATTGTTGTTTGCCACACAAAACAGCGCTCTCTATCGATATCCAACAGGCCGTGCTTCGTTTGGTAAATTCGAGTGCGACCCTTTCTACTTCTCATGGGCAGAGAAACTTACATCATTCATGGTGGAAGATAAGTTGGACTGCACTTTCCTTTGTGTTGGTGAACCAAAGTGCTATTCGTTCAACATAGCAGTGTATCCTGACTCCAAAGGTCTTTATCTGTGTGAGTTATTGGCCACAGACAAGTACAGAGAGGCTGAAAAGGTTCGTGCAAATGCTACCTTCCATCACTGCAGTCCGTTGGTAAGATCTCTTCATATATTTGGTGCTTAACACTCTTCGTATTTCTTTAAATACAAACTGAATGGTTCAAGGAATGTTTACTTTGTTTCTAGTCTCAATGTGAAAGCGCTCCTTGTAAGAACGGTGGTGTCTGTGTTCCTGAATATGAAAGGAACTCCTATCATTGTGATTGTCAGCCTGGATACAGTGGAACTCACTGCAAACGTGGAGGTATTCAATTCACTTTTTTCTCTTCGAAATGAGAGGTACAAACTCTAAAGTAGAAGTCATACGAAGTAGAAGTCATACGGTCGTCGTTAATTATATCTAAATGTCATTGAAAACTTTGTGCAACTGCTTCCATCTACATGTATAGTGTCCTCCAACATTTTTCCAATGTGAAAGGTGATGAAAAGTTCGACCTAAGTCGGCCGGTTTCTTCTTCGTATCCATGGAAATAAAACTTTTGAGAGATCAAATTATATAATCTCTCAAATGGCTTCTCACGACATCACTTCTCTTTTTCGGCAAGAGCAGGGATAATCATTTGGGAAATAGTCTTTTTTTCGTGTCTTTTTGTTTTTCAGGAAAACGAACCTGCAGTGACATCAAACAATCCTACCCTGGGACTCCAAGTGACTCTTACGTCATCGATCCTGATGGAGAGGGCGGAGTGAAACCTTTTAAAGTCTATTGTGACATGACTGACAAGGACGGGATAGGAGTGACAGTTGTCAGTCACGACAGTGAAAGCAGAATGCTGGTGAATGGATTTGGTGACCGAGGCCTCTATTCTCGATCCATCAACTACACGGAGGCTGATATGGCTCAACTTGCGAGCCTAACAGCTTCATCAGCTCACTGTGAGCAGTTTGTAAAGTACGAGTGCTACGGCTCAGTGCTCCTCTACAATGGTAATATGTTCGGCTGGTGGGTGTCACGTGATGGAGAGAAGATGAAGTACTGGGGAGGAGTTGATTCTGTTGATTATAAATGCGCATGCGGCTTGAATAATACATGTGCAAACGTTAACTACGGATGCAACTGCGACAAAAATGACCTCACATGGCGAGAGGACAGCGGCTTCCTTACAGACAAGACAAAGCTTCCCGTGAAGCAACTGAGGTTTGGAGATACTCGTTCTGTTATTGAAAAGGGAAACCACACCCTTGGAAAGCTCAAGTGTTTTGGACTCATTTAAAAAAAACTGAAAAGTGCACTTTAACTATATACCCGCTATTTGCTGACTCACCTCATCTATCGCTGTAAACTCTAATGCTTTACATTTGTAAAAGTGGTTTGCAAATTTTCGCAAAGGAAATCGATGGATACATTTGAGTAGGAAAGTGAAAAGAAAACCTAGTTTTAACATATATTGCGTTCTTAATAAAATTAAGCATAACTTTAAGCGTTGAAGGCCCATTTTTACTGCTTGTAGTTTTGAAACGGAGGTTGTCAATGGTGTGGAAGGGATCTGTTAATACAATAAAACACACAAAGTGAAATCAAAGGAAAAGCCTGATCATCACGGATTTATGTAATATCGCAGTAGATCGCGAATTCACAAACCAGTGGTGTTTGCCTTGTCAGTCTCCTAACCTTCTGCCAGTTGTAGTTTTCAACAAACTCAGGGATCAAGATTTTTCTGCCTGAGAAACTCGTTGGAACAGAATCCCTTTGTTTAGAGTAAGCAAATTAAGTGAATTGCGCCAAGAAATAATTCGAATTCCCTATTCTAACTAAACCGCCGCTGAGCTCTCGGTCACTCTCCTGAGAATTTCAATAAACGAAAATCAAAATACTATCAAAACAAATATAAAACGTCATTAAAAAGACTGGCCATAAAATAATACAGGTGGTAAAAAATGAATCGTTTATAATTTAACTTCCTGCATGAATGAAGAAAGCATAGCTTTTCGTTTTATTTGCATTAAAAATACACCGGTAATTCTGTGGAAAACAATTCACGAAGTTACGTAATCCGAAATACAAAGTGAATTGAGTTTATATCTTGTATCCGTGTTTATATTCGAATATATTTTGAATTACATTCTCGCAAATATTTATTCCATTCAGCCTTTCTATTTGTTTTTAGAGGTGAAACATATCTCTTAACTGGAAGGCAAAACTGAAACCAAAGTTAAGAATGAAAAATTACTCTCTTTTTCGTGTTTTTAAATTAAACAAAACATTCTACACTTTAGACTAGATATTAACAAAACAGCTTTGGTGGAAACCTTGCACTTTGTCAATTATCGTATTTAGCAGTATGCTTCGTGCTTTTGCATTGCAAATTTTCGTTGTTACATACAGATATAGAGGATATTACTTGGCCGCTTGGGGATACGAATTTTATCTTCGAGTGCTGAAAGTATCTCTCATTCATTATCTCTCAAGTGAGCGAAGCTCATTCGTGAGAGATACTTTCAGCATTCTAAGGGCCTATTTACACGGTACGACTTTGTCGCATGCGACAAGCTTACGACAGGCCTACGACATGACTTAGGACAATTTACACGCGCACGACATTTTCACCTACGACATGCCAAAATCGCGTGCAATTCCACTCGTTTCGGCCGCGGTCATTGTTTCAATAATTTGCAAGAGAAGGAAAAGAACCTCTTCCTCGCTCCGGAGCAACTTCAGAATACCCCGCAACTCATTTACATGTCATTGAATAAGAATAGCGTCTATTGTGTTATGCCTCGATCTTCAAAGCCTCCCGACACATGTAAGTGAGGCGGACCAAAGTTGCGGGGTATTCTGAAGTTTAGCCCTCGCTCCACAGTGATATCATATTCTCTGTTTCCTCATCTGAGAATGTATTTTTCGCTTTGGAAGCAGTCTTCGACTCTCCGGAGGCGACTTCCTCCGCCATTTTGACGCAAAAAAATTTCACCTTCCTCCCCTACTCAGTAGAAATTTGTCACAAAATACGTCATTTTCTATCAATTTCGGGTACGATTGTCGCAGCGTTTTAAAACATGTTTTAAAATCTTACGACATTTTTCGTGACGTGCACGACAGTCGTAAGCGAGTGGTAGGTTTGATTTACACGATACAATTCGTGTCGTAGGCCTGTCGTAAGCTTGTCGCATGCGACAAAGTCGTACCGTGTAAATAGGCCTTAAGATAAAATTCGTATCCCTAAGCGGCCATGTAATGTTCTTTTTATTTTATAGATACTGATGAAATTCCTACATAAAAGACAACTTTTTTTTATTTCAAAAGAACCGACCGCGCGCCTAAATGGGAAGCTCTCTTGTAATTGGCTATTCATGTTAGTAACCATGGCGACACCAATATCCTCACACGTGAAAGATAAAGACGGTATCTTCACTGCGCGCGATGAAGATTTAATTTTTTACTAAAAGGAAAATCGTGGAATTTCATCAGTATCTATATAATAAATAGAGGATATCACACGGCCGCGCTTGGATACGAATGCTATCTTTTGGTGTAAATGACAACTCTCACGAGTAAATTAGGAGAACAAGGAAGAGATGTAACAAATAAAAGGGACCACGTTGCATTTGTATCGAAAGTGAACATATAATTTTTGGTTGATTATGTAGATAAAGATTATTATTTAAATCGAAGACAGTTTCCTCATTCATTTGTAAGAGCACCGAATGCAGAATCACTCGCGCGTTACTTACCTCGTCGAAAAGCTACATAAAAACTCAAAATGACAAATATTTTCTTAAAGTGAAATTCAACCTTGGTAATGTTTAATATACAAGAAATAGATAACACTTCGTTGCTGTTAGAACCGCCATTTCGACAAATCCGGTTACGTTTGAAGAATCAATGGTACCTTCACTATGCCTGTCGCAGATATGTTTTCAAGATCTTTGCAATCTTATTAGGATCTGTGAAATCTCTTTCTCGGGCACGTTCGTATTATTTAAAAATTGGATTTCCTTTCAAGCAGTGGGCTTTTGAATTTTAGCCGAGATACTACTCATTCGACTAACTGCATGCAAAGTAACGGCGACAAAAACGACCTTTCTTCTTTCAATCGAAAATGTTCTCATTTTAAAACTGTGTCTAGTCGAAAAGATGGCCATCCTTTAATTTTTAAAATTGAATAAATAAGTGTTTTCACATGCCAATGGCATTTATTCTTAAAGCATTTACAGTAGAACCCGTATTTAGGCGTGGTGACCGCTAAATACAACTTGACCGCTCGATACAGGTTCCACAAAGGGGAAAATTTAAGGGAACCGCTATTTAATGTCATGAATGACCATTTAATGTATTTATGAGCGACCGCTCATAGAGGTGACCGCTTAGTAGAGATGAAAATTACAGTAAATGAGGGGTAACAATTTCGGGGCTCTGACAACCGACCGACTCATCACTGAAGTAAGTAAAATTGTGCAATTGCTCTAGGAAATATAACCGGTTTGACGTCACGGAGACATACGTATCGCACACAATTAAGAGTACCCAAAAGCCTCCACACCCCGCACCCAAGACACTGAAAACAAATTAAAAATACATGTGTTCCATCAATAATCTTATACAATACTTAGAGTTTTATTGATATATACAGTGCTTACTTCGCCTCTTCACATAAGCTACCGCGATGTTTTCGACTAACAACAGAAGATTACGTTTGCTATAATTTAGACACTTCAATTTGCTTAATGGAAAGATAACCTCTTGCTGTGTGTTCTTTAGTTTGCAGTTCTGTAGATCCTTCTTATTTTCTTTTCATTTTTGTTTTATTGTTTTCTGTAGTTGTGTTTTTTTTAGCTAACGGACTTAGGTAAATTTTGACCTTTTCTGCCTTTGAATTTGAGTTTAATTGAGTCAACAAAATTTTCATGCGCAAACTTCCCAGCCAGACGAATCGTATCAATGCTGAGCACCAGTTTGACAAGTCGAACAATCGAGCCATGAGTTCTGGTAAATCTCAGTAAGAGCATTCGAGGAGTTCCGTTTCTTCTTGACGGACGCTATTGAACACCCTGACGCGAGGTCGGATTCCAATACCTTGCGTTGCATAGCAACGTTGCGAAATAAAGCCGCAGGCTCATTCAGTCGTCAGACTTTTCGTTGTCACGTGTGATCTCTCCATGATGTCCTCAAGGGTGGCACCAAACATAGGTGGGGGGAACACGGAGGACTGGGAATAAAAAAAAAAACAAAAAAACAAATAAAATACATATAAAAGAAATTTTCTTTTAAAAAGTGAATGATGGGTTACGAATTAGTTTTCAGAGCCAAGACAAGACAAGACATCTAGAAAGCCTAAAGGATACAGAAGATGATGACGAAGAAACAAAAGGGCTTTCACTTTGGTGACTGAGCTCTGAAGCGCTATGAGTCAGGATCAATTCGCTGCTGGTCTTCATCCAACGATCAAAATGTGACTTATCTCACGTATACATCCTTCGTTTTATGTTTTGTATTTGTTTTTTCCTCTTTTTTTCTTGCTTTTCTCTGCGATTTTTTCAATACAGACTAGGAGGCTTAGTGAGTCCCACAAAAAGATATAAACGAATACCTCTCTCCTTGTCCCTCCGAAAGAAAACGTCCGTCTTTTATTTGCAATTCAGCTTTGTAGTTGTTGTTTCTAACGCTTCCGCTTGTAAACTCTCATCGGTTCAAGTAATCCCTACAACTAGTAAGGTTGTTTTCTTAAAGGCTAGGACCACCACAATGTAATACGCGATGCTTTGACCCAAGAATTATTTCAGAATGCTTAAAACTTCTTGTGCCAGCCAACATGTGGTCAGCAATAACGATTGCTGGTTACAGGAAGTCAAACAACCTCGATGCAAAGTGCCCACGAACGACGATGAGCTGAGTTAAAATATTCTGCTCTTCTTCATAAATGGGTTTATTTTATTCGCCGAATTACCTTCGCCTGTTGAATTTCCTCGCTGCTTGGTTTCCTGAGCCCGCGCTTGGCACCAGTTCTAGCCATTCTTTTGAGTCTCACGGAGCAATGCCTGATATAGTATGTTAAAGAGATCTGAAATAAACAACATTCAGACACAACAGGAAATTTTATCAAATAATTATGGTGAACAAATGTTAACCGACTCAATGTAATTGGAGGCTGCGAAAACTGAAAAGAGAGATTTCTAATCTAACTGCCGTGGGCATGGGACGGAATAGAAAGGAAAGTAAAACTAGAGAATTGCTTAAGTTGAAACTGTCGTTAGGTTGTTTCTGTTCCAATATAAGTCAACATCACTTATATCGATACTTATTGTTGTTGTTATTGTTGATCTTTATTTGTAACTTTTCTTTTCATTTTTCTAATGTTGTTTTGTTGTGTTGTATTTTGTTTTATTATTATTATTTTTTTTTTTTTGGGGGGGGGGGGGGTTTCCAAATCTGAGGATTTCGTGAGAGGTTCAGCGGCGCTTCCGCAGAAATGAGCCAGGGAAGCTGCGAGAGGAATGGGAAGGAGTAAACTACAAAACGGGTTTTCCGTCGTTCTCACGGTATCACTTCCGTCCTTTGAACTGCCGCCTTAATGTTCACCAAATGACGGAAAAACCGCCAGCAACGCAAGCTACCGATTATTTTTCTTTTTACGAGGACTGACCTCTTTCCGTTCGATGTCCTCCAAGTTTTTATTGAGATACCCATCTAAGTAGGAGTAAAACTTAGTTGAAGGAGGAAAAAGAGCGAGACAAATTGCCATCAGCTCCCAGCCACTGCGCAAACTCTCCCTAAAAGAATGTAGACGTGAATAAATAAAATATAATAAAAGAACAAATTCTATCGACGGCTTCACAACAGAACTACAACTTAAGGCGCCAACCTTAATTCGGAACTGGTTGATAGGACCACAAAATATCGTTGTAGACCAGCCACACCCAATCACACCAGTAAATTCCTACGGCATACAGTTTCCATTATAAAGATGGACGTTGGTAAAAACTTAAGTAAAAGTTTCGCAAAAAAAGATATATTCATTTTCGACTAATTACTAAACTCCCTTCTAATTTCTGGGTCGTTGTCATGATTGGGCATTGGTCTGCTATGTTGGATACCAACCAAAACACCAGTTTCTTAAAAAGTACTTACAGCCTAAAGTTGTCAGTGGTCTGTTTACAAAGTTGAAGGTAAATTTCATCCCGTAATACAGGAGTGTTCCAACCCTTTGTGGTGAGTTCTAGAGCCAGCCTCTCTGGAGTTTTCCCTTTGATGGATCGATCGCCCATATAGCCAAGAATCAGTTTAAAGGTATCAATTGCGTCCTTTTTTAACTGCCTATCTTGTATAAGGATCAATGGTTTTTTGATTGGCACCTGTTAATCGAACCAAAAACACGCCAATGAAAAAAGGGCGAAGTTAGGTAACAGTTAGTTCTCTCGAAGAACTATTTTAATTGTGAATCATATTAGTTCCCTGCGACCTCAAAGTCTCTCAATCTAACGAATACGTTGTGGGCTTGCAGGTATTCTATTTCTGACAGAAAATTCACTGCTCCCCTTTGCAGCGCCAGGCTACCAACATTTTGGTCACCACAGCATGCACAAAAATAATGAGAACTAGAACTGCAGTAGACGTACGCGTCGCTGCAAGTGTTTGACGATTAAGAAGCTAGCTACATACACTGTTATTTTAATTGAGTGTTTAAAATGGTCTGGAGTTAAACTGAGATAAACATAAAATGTTGCAAATGTTCAGCCACTTTCTTTGATTAAAAAAAATTGCCTCTTTGTTGCGTAAAAGTCCAAAAACGATTGCCATGTGGCTTTCTCTTTCTTTTAATAAAATTCATTGATATCTTCACTTTTTCCAGTTGACTTAACTTAAATTTCTGGCGACTATTACATCAAGGCATTTTAAGTCACTTAATGGCGACTGTGAAATGTTGAGCTCGGAGCTGTCCTTCGGCTCCTCCGCTACTCTAAAAAAAAAACATACCTTTGACCAAGACATCATGCTGGCTAACGATATTCTCTTCCGTCTGAAGACACCTTTCTTATGTTGACTTAAGTACTCTTCATATGCGCCAAAAGCTCGTATGAGTGGAGGCTTCGAACCGGGGATGGAATGTGAACGTTCCTGAAAAATACAATCCAAAATTTCTTTGTAAATCTCTTGATTTGTGACCATCTTCTCCATGTACCAAACTTCAAAGATATGACTAGAGTCAGGAATGAGGATTAATACTTCAACGATAAACGAAATAAAGTATTCTTTGCCACGAGTAATAAAACGTTATCATGAATATGGGTCACTGCCTTCATGAAACGCCAAATTCTCAGAACTAGCCAACAAACAAAGTTGTGGCAATTAGTTGGGAGAACCAACTCCTGGCTCTTCGAAGTGAAGCGGTTGGAAAGGCTCAAAATCAACATACCAAGGTATTGTGTTTCGACGAGCCAGTGACTGGTGAGGCAATCGAAGATGGTCGACTAAGGCGCGGCAAAGTACTCGGTGCCCCCACTGACTTTGTTTCCATCTCGTCATCATCATCATCATCGTCGTCATCATCTCTCAGATCTTTCAGCACACTGTCGCTCACTTGCCTCTGATGCCTGAGGGAACGGATACTTACCTGACTCTCGTTAAGTGTAGGTGGTGCACAGGCCTCTACAAGGCGCGCTGTGGTAGCTGGCATTCCACCTGCCCTGAGTTTAATGCTCAGAGAATTATCTAAAATGTCCTGGTGTCCTGTGATTATGAAAATAACAGATTGCCTTGATTGTTCAAAAGTGCTTGATGGTTCAAAATAGTTTGGGCGGCGGGCAGAACGATTAATTTTTTTTCGTCCACAATATAATAATGATATCGATGGGAGTTTTAAAACGGGAAAGGACCTTTTAAAACACAGTTGCTTAAAACTTTCACCTTCACAAATGATCACATTATAACGTCTTCTCTGAAAAATAGGCTGTGCTGCCTGTAAATAAATTGAAACTACAGATAAATTTCAAAGATATAGATGATACCTTTATTAGAGACAATGGGCTTTCTGCTATCAACAAATACAGAATCATTGTCTCTGTCTAACTTCTGTGCAGCGCTATTTAATTTAATAATAAGTTCTTATATAGCGCATTAAAATTGAACTCTATGCGCTTTACAATTACAAATTAACAAAATTTCGATAAAAATCCTATACATGCAATTCGCTACTCTATCTAAACTAATGAATTATTACGTGTTATGCATATGTTTGACAACGTACGATATCAAATAATCTGGTGGCTTAATTTTTGAAAAGATAAGTTTTCAATAAGCGTTTAAAGGAGTCAACAGATTCGGCGTTTTTTATGCATTCAGGTAGTTGGTTCCACAAATACGGTGCTGCGTAGGAGAATGCTCTTTGCCCATACGTTTTAGTTCGAATTGTTGGGACCTCAAGTAGATTCATATTTGATGAACGGAGGTTTCGTGCTGGAACATATCGACTAAGAAGTTCAACAAGATAGGGTGGAGCCATGTCATTTAGTGCTTTGTATGTTATCAACAGTATCTTGAATTGAATTCGTTTTGTGACCGGGAGCCAATGAAGTTTCCTAAGTATAGGTGTTATACTGTCTCTTGATTTGGCACCGACTAACAAGCGGGCAGCTGTGTTTTGGATCCGTTGGAATTTTTCGATGTCACAAATCGGTAGACCGTACAATAGGCTATTACAATAATCAAGTCTCGATGAGATAAAGGCGTGTATCAATCTTTCATTTTGCTGCGTCGAGAGGTATTTACGAACGCGACCAATATTTCTGATTGCTAGAGACGACGATTTACAGATGGAATTTATATGCGAGCGTAAGTTCATCACAGAATCAAGCATGACGCCTAGGTCTCGGACAGTATTAGATAAATTAATGATATCATCTCCAATATTGATATTACAGAAAGGAGGATTTTTTGAGAAGCGTGAGAGGAAATGAATGATTTCTGTTTTTGAAGGGTTGCACTGCAATCTGTTTTTCTTGGCCCACTCCATGATTGCATTAACACATGATTTCAATCTTTCCATGCCTAGCATTCTGTCAGAGGAGTTTATCTTTATGTAAAGTTGCGAATCATCGGCATATATCATACAGTTTAGGCCATGTTCAGCAACAATGTCTTCTGTAGGCGAGGTATACATTAGAAAGAGTAGTGGACCAAGTACTGATCCCTGGGGTACGCCGTAGGAGATATGTCGAGGCTTAGAGATGGAGTGTTTGATCTTCACTGACTGAACACGATGTTCTAGGTATGATTTGAACCATTTTAGTGCGATACCTCTAAATCCGAAACGTTTCTCCATTCTTTCAAGTAATATGTTATGGTCGATCGTGTCGAACGCAGCGGAAAGGTCTAGCAAAACAAGTACTACTTCTTCTTTTTGATCTACAGCTCTTAGGATGTCATTTGAGACTTTTATTAAAGCAGTTTCAGTGGAGTAGTATTTGCGGTATGCTGACTGCATCGCTGGAAATAACTGGTTCTCGGCCATAAATCTGTATATTTGATTTGCGACCACCCTTTCGATTGTTTTTGAGAGAAAAGATAGATTTGCAATCGGTCTGTAATTTGAGAGACAGTTCGGGTCCAATGAAGGCTTCTTTAAAGATGGACATACCAGGGATTGTTTTAACTGATCAGGAAATTCTCCGTTAGCCATGGAGGCGTTGATAATCTTGGTTATAATTGGCGTCAAGTGTGGAATTGACTTTAGAATTCGTGTTGGAATGGGATCCAGTTGACAAGACTTAGTTGGAGATTGAACAATAAGTTTGTGAACAATATCAGCAGATACAGGTTGAAAAGTTTGGAACGACGAGGTGACTGGATAATTGACGTTGATGTCGGGTGCTTGGGCAGTATGGGAGTCCAAATCCGATCTTATTTTCTCAATTTTTTTGATAAAAAAATCGTTGAACGTTTCGGTCAATGTATCCAATGAATCATTATTAGGGAGTGCAGCAATGTTCTTCGATAAGAATAGGCGAGATACCATCTTGAATAGTTGTGATTGGTCAGAGGAGCTGATCAGAGTCCGATAATAGTTTGTCTTTGTCGCTGTTAGAAGATCATTGTAGTGTTTGCAGGAATCAATAAATATTTCTTGGTGAATTTGAAGACCAGATGAAATATATCTTCTTTCATGACGACGTTTGTCTTGTTTAGCCTTACGAAGTTCATCAGTATACCAAGGAGAATGCGGTCGCAGAGTGACCCATCTCTCGCTCACAGGAGCATGTTGATCAAAGATAGACGAGAGATTAGTATTATATTGTGTAGTCAGCTCAGTTACACAAGACTGTGGATTAGTAATGAGATTAGATTCTTCGATGTCTTTGATCATACTAGCTAAATCGAGCCTTTTGGTGTTTCTGTGTTTAACATGTAGTGTAGAAGGTTTCGGTTTTGTACATTTCACCTTACAAGTAACCAAATTATGATCTGAAATATTGTCGGCTGATAGAATGCGAACATCCGTTATAACATTATTCTCTTCACGAGATAATATCAAGTCCAATGTGTGGCCCAGGCGATGAGTGGATCCAGATACATTTTGAATTAGATCAGTGGACTCAAGGAGATTTAGAAAGGAGGCAGCTTCAGGATTTGATAGATCATCAACATGGTAGTTAAAATCACCGGCAATTATAATGGGCTGCCTTGATAATGTAAGTTCTTCAAGAAAAGATGAGAATTCTTGCAAAAAGCTATTTCTAGTGTTGTTCTTTTTGCACAGAGGAGGGCGATAGAGAACAATTAAACGGAATGTCTCACTTTTGTTGGATATGCTCACATCTAAGTACTCAAATGAGCTTGTGTTCATGATGGAATTTTGCAGTACGGTATAACCATCTCGTATCAACAAAGCGACTCCGCCGCCCTTACGATTCCTTCTTGGTATGTGGTGGAGTTTAAAATGCGGAAGAATGTTGTTGATGTCAGTAATAACATGGTTGTCATCCTCGGTTCCTTTAAGCCAAGTCTCTGTTATGGCCAGGATGTCTAAATGGTGGGAGATGACCAAATCGCATAAATGAGTTGATTTTTTAACAATCGAACGCACATTGAGGAGAGCAAAATTACTGGTGGATTTGGTTCTCGGTAGATGGCCAACGCGTGTGATAGAGATGACATTGTTGATGTTTCTTGAGTAAATTTTCTTTGATGGTCGTCGATGCGTAGAAACAATGGTTGGAATGTAATAACATTGAGAATCTTCGTTTTGAATAATTAAATCTTCCATCGGTTGAGAAATTGCTCCAAAGTCAAATTGTGACAATAAGAAACCAATTTCAGGACCAGGGTTAGAAGCAATGGTTCTCGGTAGATGGCCAACGCGTGTGATAGAGATGATATTGTTGATGTTTCTTGAGTAAATTTTCTTTGATGGTCGTCGATGCGTAGAAACAATGGTTGGAATGTAATAACATTGAGAATCTTCGTTTTGAATAATTAAATCTTCCTTCGGTTGAGAAATTGCTCCAAAGTCAAATTGTGACGACAAGAAACCCATTTCAGGACCAGGGTTAGAAGCAACGTCACCAGCCAAAGTAAGACGAGCTTGGTTGAAGGTGGTAGTTGAGTTAGCGTAGTATTTGACTTTGGATGTGTTGTAACCTTTAGGTCGTAGACAAACAAAGCGAGGCCGATTAGTTGTTGAATAACGAGGTAGTAATACAGCAGAAATCCTAGAATGAGTAATAATAGGAGTTAGATATCTTCTCAAATTGGCTAGAATGCTTCTGGATGCACTTTCCACCAGTTGCCGTGCTCGCTCAATAGTTCCAGAGGGACTCAGGTGGTCATCACAGGAGCTAATAAAAAAAAAAAAAAGGAACATGTCATGAATGTCGATGGACCAAAGAGAGGTTTCCTAGTTACTTGCCCTGGTTAAGGAAACCACATGCAGATAAAAAGGAACATAGGGGAACTCTATGAAATGGGGGGGGGGGGTACTTTGTTACACTTTTGCTTGTCTCTGCGCAAATACAGCTTACAGATTAATAGGAGTTAGATATCTTCTCATTCTTGCAACTCTAAGCCTGTTAACCTAGTGAATCCACTTACAACTCCAATTCTCAATCTTTACAAGGTCAAACCAATTCATCCTGTTGCAACTATTGCAAAAAAGACCAGGGACCTTTTGAAGTTTTACCGTAGATGTATATTTGGCATTGAACGTTCTATAATAGCCAAAATTTCTGAGCACTAACTCATCTAAATGTGTATGCCGTGACAAAGTCCCAGATGGAGTTAATTGCCCTTCATCATCTGTAATAGTCCCCTTTCCACTTTCTCCACTATCACCACAAGGTACATTCTCAGCATGATATTACTCAGGTATAGAGTAGTAGGTAAACTATTTTAAAGAATATTTTTTAGTGAACTTTAAAAAAAAACTTTGACCGTTTTTGGTAAATTATTGTCAGCCACATTAGTTAAAAGAATGTAGCTCACGCCCTGTACAGGTTACAGAGCTGCAATGGGCTCGACGGGAATTTGTACATTCTACATTACGAATGTCATTTCTGTTTTCGTAAGAGAAGGTTATAATATTCTTTTTTATCGCTTGGCTACTATATTTGACATGGTACAAAATCAACGGACAATTATCAAGCAATAACCCCATGTAAGAAAGCCGGCAAGAAAGCCGACGAAAAAAGCCCGAGAGTTTCATTTTTTCGAATCTATTATTTTACAAGGGAGAAAAACGACCTTATTTTGTAGAGTCCACAGGTATTGATAATAAAAGGCTGATTTCAAATGCTACTTTAGAAAGTACAAAAAAGTTAACAAAAACGTGTTTTAAACGCACGAAACAAAAATTAATGTGACGGTTATAAAATAAATATCCCCCCTTCTAGCTTGCTGGAATGTCGGCTGATAATACTCTTGGCTGAGAGACTGTCCCCAAAATTTCAAATTTCTTCTCGAAGCCTTTTTTTTTCGGCCTACGATTCATTTTACGGACAATTTCTCAGCCGTGGACATTTTCAGCCGACATACCAGACGCCTAATTGTAGTTTCTTTGCACATTATTTCGGCCAGCTCTTGAAATCTCGTAATTCCAACATGCGTTGCACCTGCTCCATAGATGCGGCTTTTAGTCATAAAAAGCAAACAAATACTATAAAAGGATAAGTTTCTTATTCACAATTAAAGTGCTTTATATCTTAAAGCACCTCATTCAGGTGTTGTCGTCCAACAGCCACCATCATGCTGCTCCTGCCACTCTTAATATTTTTCCCTTCGTTGCTTAACTTGATGTTTGCCATGCAGAACAGCGCTCTTTATCGAAATCCAACAGGCGAAATTTCTCTCGGTAACTTTAAGTGCGACCTCTTCTATTATCTTTGGGAAGAAAAACTTACATCGTCCATTGTAAAAGGTCAGTTTTTCTGCGCTTTGCTTTGGGTTAATGAACCGAGGTGCTATTCGTTTAACGTGGCAGAGTATCCTGACTCCAACGATCTTTATCTTTGTGAGTTGTTGGTCACTGACAAGTACAGAGCTACTGGAAAGCTCTTTGCAAATGCCACATTCCATCATTTCAGTCCTTGGGTAAGCTCTCCTTACATATTTGGTGATTGAAAGGTATTTTTATCAATAGAAATTGTATTGTTTGTGGAACGTTCTCGGTCTCTTTCCAGTCTCCATGTGAAAGTGCTCCTTGTATGAAAGGTGGTGTCTGTGTCCCTGAGTATGAGTGGAACTCCTATCACTGTGACTGTAAGCCTGGATTCTGCGGAACTCACTGCAAACAAGGAGGTATAAAAGGGTTTGTGTACGTCTATTTTTTCCAGATGTTGAAAAATACATCTGTAGAAGGTTTAGCTTTATTTTTATTTGTGATTGGTCATTTTCACTGAAGTGTTCACAACTATGGCCTCTTGAGAGCTCTTCATACGTCTTAAGAGCTTCATATCCAGATAAACACACAGCTGTCGTGCTAGAGCAGTTTTAACGCAATAGTTTGCTTCCTTTCAATACGCACACTACGTCATCATGGTTTACAACGAAAATATGAAGCATGCTAATGAGTTTCATTGTACATGAATTCTCTGGCGAGATATAATCCTCCCCATAAAAACTCTATGAATTTAATCCAATGCTAAGAACGCGTGAAAAAAGATATACTTGTGATCAATTTCTTCGTTTTTGCTTCCAAGGAGATAAGACCTGCAGTCAGATCAAACTATGTAATCTCCCAAGTGGATCTTACGTCATCGACCCTGATGGAAAGGGCGGAGTGAAACCTTTCAAAGTCTATATGACTGACAAGGGCGGTGTCGGAGTGACAGTTTTCAGTCATGACAGTGAAGGCAGGAAGTTGGTGCGAGGCTTTCTTGCCAAAGGCTCTTATTCTCGCTCCATCAAGTACACGGAGGCTGATATGGCTCAACTGGCAAACCTGACAGCTTCATCAGCTCACTGTGAGCAGTTTATAAAGTAAGAGTGCTACAACTCAGTGCTCTTCTTCAATGGTAACATGTACGGCTGGTGGGTGTCACGTGATGGAGAAAAGATGAAGTACTGGGGAGGAGTTGATTCTGTTGATTATAAATGCGCATGCGGCTTGAATAATACATGTGCAAACATTAACTTCGGATGCAACTGCGACAAGAGTAACAACACATGGCGAGAGGACAGCGGCCTCCTCAAAGACAAATTCAAGCTGCCAGTAAAACAACTGAGGTTTGGAGATACCTATTATTATGGTGACAAGGGATACCACACACTTAGAAAGCTCAAGGGTTTTGGACTCATTTAAAACTTACACACAAAAACACAGCGTGCGTTCTCGATGAACGCACGCCGACATATGAACCGATTGCTAAACAACGATAATAATCAAAATGATAAAAATTAGAAGGATAGTTTTATTAATGATTACTTAGCGTAATAAATATTATGATATTAGGTATTATATTAATGATTACAATGATAATGATAATCAATGATATCTTTTTAGCTATTGTTACTTTTTCATTATTAATATTGTTGACAAGGTCTACCTTCCTTCTGATCATCTACACCAAGTTTTTTACAAAGTGGGAAAGTTTATTTCAAAACAAATTGCGATGAGATAGAGCGAAAGCTTTTTTTAATCACAAAGTGCGTCACTCAAGAGTTAGAAATGACATATACTTTGTTGCTTCGTTATTAATCAATATTCCAAATCCACTTTGATGGAAACTGGATAATTTTTTATATACGGAGGTAATTTAGAGTTACAAGACTTTTCAAAGTAAAGGTTAAAAGAAGGTCTCAATGAAGGGACAACTCTTCACTCAAAGAATGAAACGATTGATTTCTTTTTCAGGCTCCATGGGTAGGGGGGGAGTGAAGGCGACAAAGAATATTAATAGCGGAGCTCGCAGAGTGTAGCCCCATAATTATACAAAATGGTAGTAGTAACAGTAGTAACCCATCAAGCCGAAAAAACTTCGACTTACGACCGTACGACCGTACGACTGACCGTACAAGGTGTTACTTTTAGCATGCGTGGTCAACTGTACCGCGGGCACGCCAACGCCACGGCTTTGTCCAGTAGTCCAGTGGTCAGTGCACTGGGCTCCGAGTCGGACGACCTGGGTTCTAGTCCTGGCCGGGGCAAGGCGTTGTGCCCTTGGGACGTGCGGGAAAAAAATGCGAGCTCCGCCTTTAGGCTTGGTTAAATCTATATATTATAATTTATCCTGAAGGTGACTGTAATGGTCACAGATTTTTAAATACATACATAACATAAATAAATACATAATACATAACATTTTGTTGTTTCGTGGTGTTGAGAATTCTCGAGCATATATTGAAATGCAGAAGGTGCCAACGAGAGGTCATCAGGCTCTGTCCAATGAAATGTCTTAGCCAAAAAATTTAATCGCTTTCGAAATCCAAAGAGAGGAAAATGAAAGGAAAATATAGTTGGTTTTAGAGAAAAATTGGGCCATTTTAACAAAGATAACTATCTTCGAATTCAAGTGCTTATACAAGACTTACAGTCATTTTCAGAATCAGCGTATTTTGTTGGATTCAAATAGGGGTGAAAGTTTGCAACCATGAGGTCCTTTGGATCTTTTATTTAAGATTTTCTCGCCAGAATAACTTCCGGCTTGGTCATCTCCACTTTTCTGTGGTAAACAAATTTTTTCATCATCAAATTACTTCATATATATATCGACGAATTGGAAGTAGGTTTACCGGTTTTTACTGCAGGGAACTACTTAAACGTCTCTTGGAATTCTCAAACGCGGTAAAAGAGCAATGTTGATTAATCAAAACCAAATGAATTTTGATATACAAGTATCACTATAGCAAGTATATATTAAAAGTTAATGACCTGTATTTGAGTCTTAAATGAGTCCAAAGCACTTGAGCTGTCCAACATGTATGACATTCGGTTACAATTTTGGGCAAATACTTTTAACCACACATTATTAATTTCTCACTGCATTACAATCAAATTACCAATTCATTACATTTCTCTTAACTATCATGGACCTCCATCCTAACTCAGTTCTGCAAAGAGAGTACAGTGATCAAGCAATCTTTTTGATGTTCAACGTATAGTCTTTGTGACTTCTCGGTAATTAAGTCCATAACACTCCAGTTTTCCAAGCGTGTGATTTCCTTTTCATCGCCATCGCAAGGAGACCGGTATCTCCAAACCTCATTTGAATTACGTGAAGCTTGGACTTGTTTGTTAGTAAAACCGCTGTCCTCTCGCCAATTCCCATCGTTCTTATCGCAGTTGAAGCCGTGACTGGTGGCCGCGCACGTGTTGTCCAACCCACATGCACATTTGAATGGAGCAGAGTCGACTCCACCCCAGTACTTCATCTTCTCGTCATCACGTGATACCCACCAGCCGAACAAGCCACCATTGTGAAAGAGCATTGAATGATAGCACTGTATTTAATAAACTGCTCACAGTGAGTAAATTTAATACCTCCACGTTTACAGTGAGTTCCACTGAATCCAGGCTGACAATCACAGTGATAGGAGTTCCTTTCATATTTAGGAACACAGACACCACCGTTCTTGCAGGGAAAGCTTCATTTTCATATAGAGACTGAGAAGAAAGTAAACATCTCAATTAAAAATATTTATTCTGTATCCAGAAAATTGAAATCTGTAAACTTCCAGATATGAAAGATGTCTTACCAATGCTCTGTAATGATGGAAGGTTGCATTTGCATTAAACTTTTCAGTTTCTCTGTATTTGACTGTGGCTAACAGCTGACACAGATAAACACCTTTGGAGTCAGGATACGCTGCCATGTTAAACGAATAGCAATTTGGTTCACGAACACAAAGAAAACCGCAGTCCAACTAATCTTTCACCATGGATGATGAAAGTTCCTCTGCCTACAAGTAATAGAAGGGATCGCGCTCAAAGTTACCGGAAAAAAGATCGCTTGTTGGAGATCGATTTGCATGGCAAACATCAAGTTAAGAAGAAAAGGAAAAAACACTAAGAGAGGCAGGAGCAACATGATAGAGGCCAGTGAACTTTTAACACCTGAATGCGTTGCGTCAGCTAACAGCAGCGAAAAATATGAAAAATATGAAAAAAAAAGTGTAATTGTGCCGAGGGAAAATTGTCTAGTGTGGCATTTGTTAAGTGTCATGATATGGCAATTATCTAGGGAGGAGGAGCAGGTGAAACACATGGGTTGAGTTGTGAAACACTGAGAGCGTTTCAAAATTAAAGTGTCCTCGCCTCTTCTAGAATAAAGTTTTTTCTTTTACTATAAAAGTATTATCTTGAACTGCCAGGCCGAAAAAAAAAAGGAAAATAAAAGAAAGGGACGATGTAACGTGGCGGAAATTAGATATCTGTAGTTAGTGATACGTGTGGTGAAATTTCCAAGTTAGGCTTTGTTGATCGGCTTAGGGTTTCCTGTTACATGCCAGGTTCAGCAGTTGTGGTTCTTTACTTAATTTGTCATTTACAACTTTGTACATGGGTGAGGCAAAACCTTATATGTCAATTCGTCCGTTGACGAGAACTTTTTTGTTTCCTCTATGAGTTAAATACGTAGTTAAGTATTCTGTGTACTAAAACGAATGTCACTGACTTGTGAAAACACCCATTTTCTCTTAACTGCCAGGCGGAAAAAGACAAAGGAGAAAAACGCAAAATACAATCGAAGAGTGGTGAAGGTTAGATATCTAAAGCAGGTGATACGTTAGGAGAAACATGAACACAAACTTTCCTTCATCGCTGAGAACCGCAGACGCTGCTGTTTTATCAAGTAATGAATAGTTTAAAAGTTTCATGTCACATGTCAGACGCAGCAATTCAGGTTTTTAACTTGATTTTGAACTAAATACGTGCTTCATGCGAACCGAATGTGTCCATATATTAGTCTGTCTATGAGAACTTTCCTACATCCTCCGTGACTTAAGGTATCACAGAAGGAAAAATTAGCGTTTTCACTCAAACTGAGATAGCGTAAAAATTATGCGCGCTATTCCAGTAAAAGAATACATTTTCTTAAAACTAAATTAACAGTGATATGCTATTATACGCCACGACGTTTTACAAGATAAGTTTATTAGACGGCGCATTTTAACCAACACGTTTCTTTTATGTCGGAACCGTTTGAGAAAGTTTCTTTGTCTTTGAGTAAATTGATGTGTTTTCACTTATTTAACTTCCTGTAGCAATAACCGTCGCTCTTGCAATAACTAGCACACTTTATAAGAACACTTGCCGCACTTTTTAATAAAATATATATTAAATAAAGCACTTTGCAATAAACTGTTGTGCAAAATTTCTAAACCTATTGATTTATGAGAGTATTCTGATGAATTAGCCATACATTTTTTGGCGATGATATTTACTTAGGCGTTCGGATGAAAACGTGTTTTTTGTTTTTAGTTTATGCAATTTCTCCTTTCGATTATCTTAATTTCAAAGATGAGGCGCGTTTGGAATGAGGGATAAAAAGCAAGGCATAAAAATATAACATCATTGCATCAACTTTTCTAAACATGATACATAACGTGTCAAAATATCTGAATATTCGCCAAAGTGACGACTTCTTTATCGTATAACAGTGGAATGAATTAATTACTTGTTCCTGTTATCGCACTAGCATCTCTGGAATACAAGGCTGCAAAACGTTAATTTCAGTGTCAATAATGTTCCAGTTTTCTTAATTCGTTGATTAAAATAAGTTACTTATCAGCTCTAAATTGCTATCCCTGACAAAACCCCCATTGTTCGATCGTTCTCTCTCCAATGTATTTCCTGCCGACAACGTGTTGTTTGTTGTTATTATAATGCACTAAAATAGACGGTTTTTTTTGTATCTCAGGCCGATACAAGTCGAGGACTATTTGTTTTTATTCTAGTCATGCAAAACAGGTGTAATTTAACGCTGCTTTACAGGCTTTGTTCAAAGTGCACCTAAAGTTATCCTAAGGGAGTAATCTGACCATTTCTCCTAAGTGAAATGTTTTTTTGTGCTAATGCTGTAACATGTTCAATAAACAACCTTCGCAAATATAACTTGTGCAATGTTTGTATTTAAAACCAGTATCTTGTTTAATTGAAAATGCTAATATACAGAGAAAAAGCCACTGACACTTTTTGCAAAGAAAATACATCATCGAGGCTCGTGTGTTTTCCGATCCACGTAAAGGATTTCCTAACATTTTCAAGACATGACTTCAATAAATTTCTTCGATTTATTTTTGCTGAACTTGTTTCAATTTAAAATGATTATTGTTTATCAATTAGATAAACTCCTTTTAAGTCACGAAGAGGAAATCTACCCAGTATCTGCCTATGATCAGGAATTCGTCAGGTAAACAATAACTGCGGGAGGTAATGAAAGATTAGTTTGATATTTGGTGTTTTTAATTTTGCCCAAAAAAGAAAAAATTAAAAATTAGAAAGAATTGTTTTCTCTTTCCCAAAAAGTCTTCTAAGAGGAAAGTGTCTAGGCATAGTAAAGTAATAAAATATTAAATAAACAGCTGCTCTGTCTAAAAGAGGAAAACAACTGTAGCTTCTTCTAGTTAGTGCCAATTTATAGTCAGTGTCAATTTATTTCATATATTGTTATCCTGGTGCGAGCCAAAACACAACTTCTTACAACAAACCTGCTAACAGGGACATGTAAAAGAGTAATAGAAATTTATTTTCAAGTTAGTTGCAGAGTAAGTAAAAAATTCCCTTTAAAATTAACAAAAAATTGGTTCAAACCAATGTAATAAATCATTAGCATAGTCAAAGTTAATAGATATTGAAATGAATATCTAAAACTTTTTAAACCCGTTGTATGGAAGGTATTAATAGACATCGCTTCCTCTATAGGGAAAAAACGTTTTGAAAGCAATTCTTGTAAAAGAGCTGAAAAAGTATCAGGTTTGCTAAGAAGAAGAGTTTAATTTAGAATGACTTTTTAAAAGTTACTGTTCCACTTCTACTTCCCCTATAGTAGAAGTTCATCCCACACATGGCACCTGCTTTATAGATGTGGCTATTAATTATTAATTACTGACAGGCAATTATAGAGGACCTATTTTTCATTTGAATGTAAAGTCATTAGTATCATTCAGCAACTCATTCCGGTGGTGAGAGTTCATCGGCCACTGTCATGCTGCTTTTACCACTCTTGCTGGTTTTTCCTTCTTTGTTAGGATTGTTGTTTGCCACACAAAACAGCGCTCTCTATCGATATCCAACAGGCCGTGCTTCGTTTGGTAAATTCGAGTGCGACCCTTTCTACTTCTCATGGGCAGAGAAACTTACATCAGTCATGGTGGAAGATAAGTTGGACTGCACTTTCCTTTGTGTTGGTGAACCAAAGTGCTATTCGTTCAACATAGCAGTGTATCCTGACTCCAAAGGTCTTTATCTGTGTGAGTTATTGGCCACAGACAAGTACAGAGAGGCTGAAAAGGTTCGTGCAAATGCTACCTTCCATCACTGCAGTCCGTTGGTAAGATCTCTTCATATATTTGGTGCTTAACACTCTTCGTATTTCTTTAAATACAAACTGAATGGTTCAAGGAATGTTTACTTTGTTTCTAGTCTCAATGTGAAAGCGCTCCTTGTAAGAATGGTGGTGTCTGTGTTCCTGAATATGAAAGGAACTCCTATCACTGTGATTGTCAGCCTGGATACAGTGGAACTCACTGCAAACGTGGAGGTATTCAATTCACTTTTTTCTCTTCGAAATGAGAGGTACAAACTCTAAAGTAGAAGTCATACGAAGTAGAAGTCATACGGTCGTCGTTAATTATATCTAAATGTCATTGAAAACTTTGTGCAACTGCTTCCATCTACATGTATAGTGTCCTCCAACATTTTTCCAATGTGAAAGGTGATGAAAAGTTCGACCTAAGTCGGTCGGTTTCTTCTTCGTATCCATGGAAATAAAACTTTTGAGAGATCAAATTATATAATCTCTCAAATGGCTTCTCACGACATCACTTCTCTTTTTCGGCAAGAGCAGGGATAATCATTTGGGAAATAGTCTTTTTTTCGTGTCTTTTTGTTTTTCAGGAAAACGAACCTGCAGTGACATCAAACAATCCTACCCTGGGACTTCAAGTGACTCTTACGTCATCGATCCTGATGGAGAGGGCGGAGTGAAACCTTTTAAAGTCTATTGTGACATGACTGACAAGGACGGGATAGGAGTGACAGTTGTCAGTCACGACAGTGAAAGCAGAATGCTGGTGGATGGATTTGGTAGCCAAGGCCTCTATTCTCGCTCCATCAACTACACGGAGGCTGATATGGCTCAACTTGCGAACCTAACAGCTTCATCAGCTCACTGTGAGCAGTTTATAAAGTACGAGTGCTACAACTCACGGCTCCTCTCCAATGGTGACATGTACGGCTGGTGGGTGTCACGTGATGGAGAGAAGATGAAGTACTGGGGAGGAGTTGATTCTGTTGATTATAAATGCGCATGCGGCTTAAATAATACATGTGCAAACGTTAACTACGAATGCAATTGCGACAAAAATGACAACGAATGGCGAGAGGACAGCGGCTTCCTTACAGACAAGACAAAGCTTCCCGTGAAGCAACTGAGGTTTGGAGATACTCGTTCTGTTATTGAAAAGGGATACCACACCCTTGGAAAGCTCAAGTGTTTTGGACTCATTTAAAAAAAACTGAAAAGTGCACTTTAACTATATACCCGCTATTTGCTGACTCACCTCATCTATCGCTGTAAACTCTAATGCTTTACATTTGTAAAAGCGGTTTGCAAATTTTTGCAAAGGAAATCGATGGATACATTTGAGTAGGAAAGTGAAAAGAAAACCTAGTTTTAACATATATTGCGTTCTTAATAAAATTAAGCATAACTTTAAGCGTTGAAGGCCCATTTTTACTGCTTGTAGTTTTGAAACGGAGGTTGTCAATGGTGTGGAAGGGATCTGTTAATACAATAAAACACACAAAGTGAAATCAAAGGAAAAGCCTGATCATCAGTAACGGATTTATGTAATATCGCAGTAGATCGCGAATTCACAAACCAGTGGTGTTTGCCTTGTCAGTCTCCTAACCTTCTGCCAGTTGTAGTTTTCAACAAACTCAGGGATCAAGATTTTTCTGCCTGAGAAACTCGTTGGAACAGAATCCCTTTGTTTAAAGTAAGCAAATTAAGTGAATTGCGCCAAGAAATAATTCGAATTCCCTATTCTAACTAAACCGCCGCTGAGCTCTCGGTCACTCTCCTGAGAATTTCAATAAACGAAAATCAAAATACTATCAAAACAAATATAAAACGTCATTAAAAAGACTGGCCATAAAATAATACAGGTGGTAAAAAAATGAATTGTTTACAATTTAACTTCCAGCATGAATGAAGAAAGCATAGCTTTTCGTTTTATTTGCATTAAAAATACACCGGTAATTCCGTGGAAAACAATTCACGAAGTTACGTAATCCGAAATACAAAGTGAATTGAGTTTATATTCGAATATATTTTGAATTACATTCTCGAAAATATTTATTCCATTCAGCCTTTCTATTTGTTTTTAGAGGTGAAACATATCTCTTAACTGGAAGGCAAAACTGAAACCAAAGTTGAGAATGAAAAATTACTCTCTTTTTCGTGTTTTTAAATTAAACAAAACATTCTACACTTTAGACTAGATATTAACAAAACAGCTTTGGTGGAAACCTTGCACTCTGTCAATTATCGTATTTAGCAGTATGCTTCGTGCGTTTGCATTGCAAATTTTCGTTGTTACATACAGATATAGAGGATATCACACGGCCGCGCTTGGATACGAATGCTATCTTTTGGTGTAAATGACAACTCTCACGAGTAAATTAGGAGAACAAGGAAGAGATGTAACAAATAAAAAGGACCACGTTGCATTTGTATCGAAAGTGAACATATAATTTTTGGTTGATAATGTAGATAGAGATTACTATTTAAATCGAAGACAGTTTCCTCATTCATTTGTAAGAGCACCGAATGCAGAATTACTCGCGCGTTACTTACCTCGTCGAAAAGCTACATAAAAACTCAAAATGACAAATATTTTCTTAAAGTGAAATTCAACCTTGGTAATGTTTAATATAAAAGAAATAGATAACACTTCGTTGCAGTTAGAACCGCCATTTCGACAAATCCGGTTACGTTTGAAGAATCAATGGTACCTTCACTACGCCCGTCGCAGATATGTTTTCAAAGCAAGATCTTTGCAATCTTATTAGGATCTGTGAAATCTCTTTCTCGGGCACGTTCGTATTATTTAAAAATTGGATTTCCTTTCAAGCAGTGGGCTTTTGAATTTCAGCCGAGATACTACTCATTCGACTAACTGCATGCAAAGTAACGGCGACAAAAACGACCTTTCTTCTTTCAATCGAAAATGTTCTCATTCCAAAACAACTCTCCCAGATTTTGAAATGTGCATGTTAAAACTGTCTGGTCGAAAAGATGGCCATCCTTTAATTTTTAAAATTGAATAAATAAGTTTTTTCACGTGTCAATGGCATTTATTCTTAAAGCATATTACAGTAGAACCCGTATTTAGGCGTGGTGACCGCTAAATACAACTTGACCGCTCGATACAGGTTCCACAAAGGGGAAAATTTAAGGGAACCGATAAATATCGCTATTTAATGTCATGAATGACCATTTAATGTATTTATGAGCGACCGCTTAGTAGAGATGAAAATTACAGTAAATGAGGGGTAACAATTTCGGGGCTCTGACAACCGACCGCTTAAAACAGAGTGACTGCTTAATTCAGGTTCAAATGTAATATGTAACCCTAACCCTGAGATCATACAAAAAAACATACAAGTTTCTCATGAGCCACATACGTTTCATAAATTCTCATGTGATAACATTCAGAGTTTATCCGGAAAGGCATTGAACTCATCACTGAAGTAAGTAAAATTGTGCAATTGCTCTAGGAAATATAACCGGTTTGACGTCACGGAAACCTACGTATCGCACACAATTAAGAGTACCCACAAGCCTCCACACCCCGCACCCAAGACACTGAAAACAAATTAAAAATACATGTGTTCCATCAATAATCTTATACAATACTTAGAGTTTTATTGATATATACAATGCTTACTTCGCCTCTTCACATAAGCTACCGCGATGTTTTCGACTAACAACAGAAGATTACGTTTGCTATAATTTAGACACCTCAATTTGCTTAATGGAAAGATAACCTCTTGCTGTGTGTTCTTTAGTTTGCAGTTCTGTAGATCCTTCTTATTTTCTTTTCATTTTTGTTTTATTGTTTTCTGTTGCGTTTTTTTAGCTAACGGACCTAGGTAAATTTTGACCTTTTCTACCTTTGAATTTGAGTTCAATTGAGTCAACAAAATTTTCATGCGCAAACTTCCCAGCCAGACGAATCGTATCAATGCTGAGCACCAGTTTGACAAGTCGAACAATCGAGCCATGAGTTCTGGTAAATCTCAGTAAGGGCATTCGAGGAGTTCCGTTTCTTCTTGACGGACGCTATTGAACACCCTGACGCGAGGTCGGATTCCAATACCTTGCGTTGCATAGCAACGTTGCGAAATAAAGCCGCAGGCTCATTCAGTTGTCAGACTTTTCGTTGTCACGTGTGATCTTGGTCTCGGTGTCCCACAGTCAAGGACTGGCACTACGAACTGTTGTTTTTGTGTGTTAACGCACTCCTTCCATGAAAGTTGCGTCAAGATGCCGAATAAGAGTTCTCATAAAAGTCATCTCTTTTCGCGTATTTTCAAAAATTTCCTTGGGATCGTCAGAGGGACAACGAAGGCAGTTTGGCGCCCAAACCATGGCCAAGTTATTTACGTCCATCTTTGTTATAACGCACATATGAGGGAGTGAGAAAATCTGCAAACAACAAAGGAAGCTGAAAGTTTTCCAAAATAAAATGTTTTCAACTATGCAAGTGTTAACGGTGTTAAGGATTAGGACGCCCAGCCTTCGAACTTCGGAATTCGAATTAAAAAAAAAAACCCAACTCCATGTTTGCAGCAGCGCTACAGTCGTGGTCTCGATCGTTTGTCACCCTTGATCACAGAGCACCCGATAAATTACCTTATTTCCCAAATAAGAGGAGAGTACAATTCTTTCCCCACATTTTGCTCGGTAAATGATCTTAGGTAATAACTTAACTATTGTGCACAGCGGTTAGCAAATCAGCGTAAATTAACCAAAGAGAATAGTGAGTCTAGAGAGGCTCTACACATGCGTACCTGTAAAAATCTAATGAGATACGAGAGGACGAGTCTGTTGACTTCAGGAAGAGACATCGCAAGTGCCACAGCCACTGTAGCGTCATCACAGTTGTTCACGCACCTTTCAGTAGCAACGAGTCAAGGAAACATGACGTGCAACAGGCATTAATAATAAATGTATATCGCCTTGTTCAAGACCACAATATAATTAATAAAAAGGCGTAAGTTTCTAAAGAAACTGTAGTGCTGTGTCGGTGTGAGTGTAAGGTAATTTAACTTTGTCACTTGAGTTGATAACATAAATTGGCCGCCGTTAAGAGTTTCAAAGCTAACCTATTGAGCATTAATCCTTCAGTTTCGCTCTGACAAAGGGCTAACCCTCGAAATGTCAGCTTTGAAACTCTTAACGGCGGCCAATTTACATTATCAACTCATTCGATAATACAATTACCCCACAATACAATAACCCATGGCTAGCCAAAGCTCGAACCCAGATCTCTCGATTCAATGTCCAGCGTGCTACTTCCCACGTGACCACAATCACTGTTGGTGCATCAGACTAAAGACTCAGCGCACTTAACACTGCGAAATTAATTTCATTTCAAAGGATATTAAAACAGTTCCGGTATAAGAGGTTCGTGAAGCTCCCTGAATCAAAGTTTCAGAAGTGACGCAGGTACATGGGGATCTGTAATTCCAGTGGGAGCCTCCCATTTGTCAAGCCTGATTTTCTGGGAGTTTACTTCGTCGATGTCTCCAGGAACCCTGTGAAGACAAAGTAAAACGGTCACCTAGTTGGTGTTGTTCACGCCACTCTCTGTTCTCGTGCGCGCTGTTTATTTCATTATTTGTCAATTTAAAATACAACTTTCTTAAGTTAGGACTAAGATGTAAACGGGTTCCCATTTGAAAGAAGCCCATATAACGCTTACGAAACCGACACTATTGTTGTAGCATGCGTAGCAGTCATTTCGTTTCCTTTTATCCAAGCGTGAGAAGCGAGAACGGAGCGTGTGCTGCGAAGCGACAAGGTTTCCTTCCTACTCCTCCCAAATGCTCGTAGCCTTTTTGGGTCGCTTTCGCCTCACGGTATCGAGCAGCTCCCGCTCCGCTGACACTTCTCCTGCTTGGAGAAACAAAAAGACCTGCTGCACAGGCTCTGTGGTTGACCCTTTGAGTAAATGAAGGCGAAGACCTCCAACAAAATCGACAACTAAGTGGGTCAAGTGAAGCCAAAAAAACAAGGATACTGTTTTTCCTATTTCTTACTTTCTACCTTACCTGAAAATACCTTCCGTTGAAGCACCTTGGTGCTCCAGCACCGACTCAGCCAAGGTTGGTAAAATCCATGGCAGTTTAAGTGAAGGGAAACACTCGGCCTGCGCCTCCATGATGTCCTCAAGAGTGGCACCAAACATGGATGGGTGGAACACGGAAGACTGGGAATAAAAAAAAAAAAACAAAAAAACAAATAAAATACATATAAAAGAAATTTTCTTTTAAAAAGTGAATGATGGGTTACGAATTAGTTTTCAGAGCCAAGACAAGACAAGACATCTAGAAAGCCTAAAGGATACAGAAGATGATGACGAAGAAACAAAAGGGCTTTCACTTTGGTGACTGAAGCGCTGTGAGTCAGGATCAATTCGCTGCTGGTCTTCATCCAACGATCAAAATGTGACTTATTTCACGTATACATCCTTCGTTTTATGTTTTGTATTTGTTTTTTCCTCTTTTTTTCTTGCTTTTCTCTGCGATTTTTTCAATACAGACTAGGAGGCTTAGTGAGTCCCACAAAAAGATATGAACGAATACCTCTCTCCCTCTCCCTCCGAAAGAAAACGTCCGTCTTTTATTTGCAATTCAGCTTTGTAGTTGTTGTTTCTAACGCTTCCGCTTGTAAACTCTCATCGGTTCAAGTTATCCCTATAACTAGTAAGGTTGTTTTCTTAAAGGCTAGGACCACCACAATGTAATACGCGATGCTTTGACCCAAGAATTATTTCAGAATGCTTAAAACTTCTTGTGCCAGCCAACATGTGGTCAGCAGTAACGATAACTGGTTACAGGAAGTCAAACAGCCTCGATGCAAAGTGCCCACGAACGACGATGAGCTGAGTTACAATATTCTGCTCTTCTTCATAAATGGGTTTATTTTATTCGCCGAATTACCTTCGCCTGTTGAATTTCCTCGATGCTTGGTTTCCTGAGGCCGCGCTTGGCACCAGTTCTAGCCATTCTTTTGAGTCTCACGGAGCAATGCCTGATATAGTATGTTAAAGAGATCTGAAATAAACAACATTCAGACACAACAGGAAATTTAATCAAATAATTATGGTGAACAAATGTTAACCGACTCAATGTAATTGGAGGCTGCGAAAACTGAAAAGAGAGATTTCTAATCTAACTGCCGTGGGCATGGGACGGAATAGAAAGGAAAGTAAAACTAGAGAATTGCTTAAGTTGAAACTGTCGTTAGGTTGTTTCTGTTCCAATATAAGTCAACATCACTTATATCGATACTTATTGTTGTTGTTATTGTTGATCTTCATTTGTAACTTTTCTTTTCATTTTTCTAATTTTGTTTTGTTGTGTTGTATTTTGTTTTATTATTATTATTATTATTTTTTTTTTTTTGGGGGGGGGGGTTTCAAATCTAAGGATTTCGTGAGAGGTTCAGCGGCGCTTCCGCAGAAATGAGCCAGGGAAGCTGCGAGAGGAATGAGAAGGAGTAAACTACAAAATGGGTTTTCCGTCGTTCTCACGGTATCACTTCCGTCCTTTGAACTGCCGCCTTAATTTTCACCAAATGACGGAAAAACCGCCAGCAACGCAAGCTACCGATTATTTTTCTTTTTACGAGGACTGACCTCTTTCCGTTCGATGTCCTCCAAGTTTTTATTGAGATACCCATCTAAGTAGGAGTAAAACTTGGTTGAAGGAGGAAAAAGAGCGAGACAAATTGCCATCAGCTCCCAGCCACTGCGCAAACTCTCCCTAAAAGAATGTAGACGTGAATAAATAAAATATAATAAAAGAACAAATTCTATCGACGACTTCACAACAGAACTACAACTTAAGGCGCCAACCTTAATTCGGAACTGGTTGATAGGACCACAAAATATCGTTGTAGACCAGCCACACCCAATCACACCAGTAAATTCCTACGGCATACAGTTTCCATTATAAAGATGGACGTTGGTAAAAACTTAAGTAAAAGTTTCGCAAAAAAAGGCATATTCATTTTCGACTAATTACTAAACTCCCTTCTAATTTCTGGGTCGTTGTCATGATTGGGTATTGGTCTGCTATGTTGGATACCAACCAAAACACCAGTTTCTTAAAAAGTACTCACAGCCTAAAGTTGTCAGTGGTCTGTTTACAAAGTTGAAGGTAAATTTCATCCCGTAATACAGGAGTGTTCCAACCCTTTGTGGTGAGTTCTAGAGCCAGCCTCTCTGGAGTTTTCCCTTTGATGGATCGATCGCCCATATAGTCAAGAATCAGTTTAAAGGTATCAATTGCGTCCTTTTTTAACTGCCTATCTTGTATAAGGATCAATGGTTTTTTGATTGGCACCTGTTAATCGAACCAAAAACACGCCAATGAAAAAAGGGCGAAGTTAGGTAACAGTTGGTTCTCTCGAAGAACTATTTTAATTGTGAATCATATTAGTTCCCTGCGACCTCAAAGTCTCTCAATCTAACGAATACGTTCTGGGCTTGCAGGTATTCTATTTCTGACGGAAAATTCACCGCTCCCCTTTGCAGCGCCAGGCTACCAACGTTTTGGTCACCACAGCATGCACAAAAATAATGAGAACTAGAACTGCAGTAGACGTACGCGTCGCTGCAAGTGTTTGACGATTAAGAAGCTAGCTACATACACTGTTATTTTAATTGAGTGTTTAAAATGGTCTGGAGTTAAACTGAGATAAACATAAAATGTTGCAAATGTTCAGCCACTTTCTTTGATTAAAAAAAATTGCCTCTTTGTTGCGTAAAAGTCCAAAAACGATTGCCACGTGGCTTTCTCTTTCTTTTAATAAAATTCATTGATATCTTCACTTTTTCCAGTTGACTTAACTTAAATTTCTGGCGACTATTACATCAAGGCATTTTAAGTCACTTAATGGCGACTGTGAAATGTTGATTTCGGAGCTGTCCTTCGGCTCCTCCGCTACTCTAAAAAAAAAACATACCTTTGACCAAGACATCATGCTGGCTAACGATATTCTCTTCCGTCTGAAGACACCTTTCTTATGTTGACTTAAGTACTCTTCATATGCGCCAAGAGCTCGTATGAGTGGAGGCTTCGAACCAGGGATGGAATGTGAACGTTCCTGAAAAATACAATCCAAAATTTCTTTGTAAATCTCTTGACTTGTGACCATCTTCTCCATGTACCAAACTTCAAAGATATGACTAGAGTCAGGAATGGGGATTAATACTTCAACGATAAACGAAATAAAGTATTCTTTGCCACGAGTAATAAAACGTTATCATGAATATGGGTCACTGCCTTCATGAAACGCCAAATTCTCAGAACTAGCCAACAAACAAAGTTGTGGCAATTAGTTGGGAGAACCAACTCCTGGCTCTTCGAAGTGAAGCGGTTGGAAAGGCTCAAAATCAACATACCAAGGTATTGTGTTTCGACAAGCCAGTGACTGGTGAGGCAATCGAAGATGGTCGACTAAGGCGCGGCAAAGTACTCGGTGCCCCCACTGACTTTGTTTCCATCTCGTCATCATCATCATCATCGTCGTCATCATCTCTCAGATCTTTCAGCACACTGTCGCTCACTTGCCTCTGATGCCTGAGGGAACGGATACTTACCTGACTCTCGTTAAGTGTAGGTGGTGCACAGGCCTCTACAAGGCGCGCTGTGGTAGCTGGCATTCCACCTGCCCTGAGTTTAATGCTCAGAGAATTATCTAAAATGTCCTGGTGTCCTGTGATTATGAAAATAACAGATTGCCTTGATTGTTCAAAAGTGCTTGATGGTTCAAAATAGTTTGGGCGGCGGGCAGAACGATTAATATTTCTCGTCCACAATATAATAATGATATCGATGGGAGTTTTAAAACGGGAAAGGACCTTTTAAAACACAGTTGCTTAAAACTTTCACCTTCACAAATGATCACATTATAACGTCTTCTCTGAAAAATAGGCTGTGCTGCCTGTAAATAAATTGAAACTACAGATAAATTTCAAAGATATAGATGATACCTTTATTAGAGACAATGGGCTTTCTGCTATCAACAAATACAGAATCATTGTCTCTGTCTAACTTCTGTGCAGCGCTATTGGCTAGAATACTTCTGGATGCACTTTCCACCAGTTGCCGTGCTCGCTCAATAGTTCCAGAGGGACTCAGGTGGTCATCACAGGAGCTAATAAAAAAAAAACAAAAGGAACATGTCATGAATGTCGATGGACCAAAGAGAGGTTTCTTAGTTACTTGCCCTGGTTAAGGAAACCACATGCAGATAAAAAGGAACATAGGGGAACTCTATGAAATGGGGGGGGGGGGGGTATTTTGTTACACTTTTGCTTGTCTCTGCGCAAATACAGCTTACAGATTAATAGGAGTTAGATATCTTCTCATTCTTGCAACTCTAAGCCTGTTAACCTAGTGAATCCACTTACAACTCCAATTCTCAATCTTTACAAGGTCAAACAAATTCATCCTGTTGCAACTATTGCAAAAAAGACCAGGGACCTTTTGAAGTTTTACCGTAGATGTATATTTGGCATTGAACGTTCTATAATAGCCAAAATTTCTGAGCACTAACTCATCTAAATGTGTATGCCGTGACAAAGTCCCAGATGGAGTTAATTGCCCTTCATCATCTGTAATAGTCCCCTTTCCACTTTCTCCACTATCACCACAAGGTACATTCTCAGCATGATATTACTCAGGTATAGAGTAGTAGGTAAACTATTTTAAAGAATATTTTTTAGTGAACTTTAAAAAAAAACCTTGACCGTTTTTGGTAAATTATTGTCAGCCACATTAGTTAAAAGAATGTAGCTCACGCCCTGTACAGGTTACAGAGCTGCAATGGGCTCGACGGGAATTTGTACATTCTACATTACGAATGTCATTTCTGTTTTCGTAAGAGAAGGTTATAATATTCTTTTTTATCGCTTGGCTACTATATTTGACGTGGTACAAAATCAACGGACAATTATCAAGCAATAACCCCATGTAAGAAAGCCGGCAAGAAAGCCGACGAAAAAAGCCCGAGAGTTTCATTTTTTCGAATCTATTATTTTACAAGGGAGAAAAACGACCTTATTTTGTAGAGTCCACAGGTATTGATAATAAAAGGCTGATTTCAAATGCTACTTTAGAAAGTACAAAAAAGTTAACAAAAACGTGTTTTAAACGCACGAAACAAAAATTAATGTGACGGTTATAAAATAAATATCCCCCCTTCTAGCTTGCTGGCATGTCGGCTGATAATACCCTTGGCTGAGAGACTGTCCCCAAAATTTCAAATTTCTTCTCGAAGCCTTTTTTTGCGGCCTACGATTCATTTAACGGACAATTTCTCAGCCGTGGACATTATCAGCCGACATACCAGACGCCTAAGTGTAGTTTCTTTGCACATTATTTCGGCCAGCTCTTGAAATCTCGTAATTCCAACATGCGTTGCACCTGCTCCATAGATGCGGCTTTTAATCATAAAAAGCAAACAAATACTATAAAAGGATAAGTTTCTTATTCACAATTAAAGTGCTTTATATCTTAAAACAGCTCATTCAGGTGTTGTCGTCCAACAGCCACCATCATGCTGCTCCTGCCACTCTTAATATTTTTTCCCTTCGTTGCTTAACTTGATGTTTGCCATTCAGAACAGCGCTCTTTATCGAAATCCAACAGGCGAAATTTCTCACGGTAACTTTAAGAGCGACCCCTTCTATTACCTTTGGGAAGAAAAACTTACATCGTCGATGGTAAAAGGTCAGTTTTTCTGCGCTTTCCTTTGTGTTGGTGAACCGAGGTGCTATTCGTTTAACGTGGCAGAGTATCCTGACTCCAACGGTCTTTATCTTTGTGAGTTGTTGGTCACTGACAAGTACAGAGCTACTGGAAAGCTCTTTGCAAATGCCACATTCCATCACTTCAGTCCTTGGGTAAGCTCTCCTTACATATTTGGTGATTGAAAGGTATTTTTATCAATAGAAATTGTATTGTTTGTGGAACGTTCTCGGTCTCTTTCCAGTCTCCATGTGAAAGTGCTCCTTGTATGAACGGTGGTGTCTGTGTCCCTGAGTATGAGTGGAATTCCTATCACTGTGACTGTAAGCCTGGATTCTGCGGAACTCACTGCAAACAAGGAGGTATAAAATGGTTTGTGTACGTCTATTTTTTCCAGATGTTGAAAAATACATCTGTAGAAGGTTTAGCTTTATTTTTATTTGTGATTGGTCATTTTCACTGAAGTGTTCACAACTATGGCCTCTTGAGAGCTCTTCATACATCTTAAGAGCTTCATATCAAGATAAACACACAGCTGTCGTGCTAGAGCAGTTTTAACGCAACAGTTTGCTTCCTTTCAATACGCACACTACGTCATCATTGTTTACAACGAAAATATGAAGCATGCTAATGAGTTTCATTGTACATGAATTCTCTGGCGAGATATAATCCTCCCCATAAAAACTCTATGAATTTAATCCAATGCTAAGAACGCGTGAAAAAAGATATACTTGTAATCAATTTCTTCGTTTTTGCTTCCAAGGAGATAAGACCTGCAGTCAGATCAAACTATGTAATCTCCCAAGTGGATCTTACGTCATCGACCCTGATGGAAAGGGCGGAGTGAAACCTTTCAAAGTCTATATGACTGACAAGGGCGGTGTTGGAGTGACAGTTTTCAGTCATGACAGTGAAGACAGGAAGTTGGTGCGAGGCTTTCTTGCTAAAGGCTCTTATTCTCGCTCCATCAAGTACACGGAGGCTGATATGGCTCAACTGGCAAACCTGACAACTTCATCAGCTCACTGTGAGCAGTTTATAAAGTACGAGTGCTACAACTCAGTGCTCTTCTTCAATGGTAACATGTACGGCTGGTGGGTGTCACGTGATGGAGAAAAGATGAAGTACTGGGGAGGAGTTGATTCTGTTGATTACAAATGCGCATGCGGCTTGAATAACACATGTGCAAACATTAACTTCGGATGCAACTGCGACAAGAGTAACAACAGATGGCGAGAGGACAGCGGCCTCCTCAAAGATAAATTCAAGCTGCCAGTAAAACAACTGAGGTTTGGAGATACCTATTATTATGGTGACAAGGGATACCACGCACCTGGAAAGCTCAAGGGTTTTGGATTCATTTAAAACTTACACACAAAAACACAGCGTGCGTTCTCGATGAACGCACGCCGACATATGAACCGATTGCTAAACAACGATAATAATCAAAATGATAAAAATTAGAAGGATAGTTTTATTAATGATTACTTAGCGTAATAAATATTATGATATTAGGTATTATATTAATGATTACAATGATAATGATAATCAATGATATCTTTTTAGCCATTGTTACTTTTTCATTATTATTATTGTTGACAAGGTCTACCTTCCTTCTGATCATCTACACCAAGTTTTTTACAAAGTGGGAAAGTTTATTTCAAAACAAATTGCGATGAGATAGAGCGAAAGCTTTTTTTAATCACAAAGTGCGTCACTCAAGAGTTAGAAATGACATATACTTTGTTGCTTCGTTATTAATCAATATTCCAAATCCACTTTGATGGAAACTGGATAATTTTTTATATACGGAGGTAATTTAGAGTTACAAGACTTTTCAAAGTAAAGGTTAAAAGAAGGTCTCAATGAAGGGACAACTCTTCACTCAAAGAATGAAACGATTGATTTCTTTTTCAGGCTCCATGGGTAGGGGGGGAGTGAAGGCGACAAAGAATATTAATAGCGGAGCTCGCAGAGTGTAGCCCCATAATTATACAAAATGGTAGTAGTAACAGTAGTAACCCATCAAGCCGAAAAAACTTCGACTTACGACCGTCCGACCGTACGACCGTACGACCGTACGACCGACCGTACAAGGTGTTACTTTTAGCATGCGTGGTCAACTGTACCGCGGGCACGCCAACGCCACGGCTTTGTCCAGTAGTCCAGTGGTCAGTGCACTGGGCTCCGAGTCGGACGACCTGGGTTCTAGTCCTGGCCGGGGCAAGGCGTTGTGCCCTTGGGACGTGCGGGAAAAAAATGCGAGCTCCGCCTTTAGGCTTGGTTAAATCTATATATTATAATTTATCCTGAAGGTGACTGTAATGGTCACAGATGTTTAAATACATACATAACATAAATAAATACATAATACATAACATTTTGATGTTTCGTGGTGTTGAGAATTCTCGAGCATATATTGAAATGCAGAAGGTGCCAACGAGAGGTCATCAGGCTCTGTCCAATGAAATGTCTTAGCCAAAAAATTTAATCGCTTTCGAAATCCAAAGAGAGGAAAATGAAAGGAAAATATAGTTGGTTTTAGAGAAAAATTGGGCCATTTCAACAAAGATAACTATCTTCGAATTCAAGTGCTTATACAAGACTTACAGTCATTTTTAGAATCAGCGTATTTTGTTGGATTCAAATAGGGGTGAAAGTTTGCAACTATGAGGTCCTTTGGATCTTTTATTTAAGATTTTCTCGCCAGAATAACTTCCGTCTTGGTCATTTCCACTTTTCTGTGGTAAACAAATTTTTTCATCATCAAATTACTTCATATATATATCGACGAATTGGAAGTAGGTTGGAAGGTTTTTACTGCAGGGAACTGCTTAAACGTCTCTTGGAATTCTCAAACGCGGTAAAAGAGCAATGTTGATTAATCAAAACCAAATGAATTTTGATATACAAGTATCACCATAGCAAGTATATATTAAAAGTTAATGACCTGTATTTGAGTCTTAAATGAGTCCAAAGCACTTGAGCTGTCCAACACTCAGTATGACATTCGGTTACAATTTTGGGCAAATACTTTTAACCACACATTATGAATTTCTCCATTTTTCTCACTACATTACAATCAAATTACCAATTCATTACATTTCTCTTGACTGTCATGGACCTCCATCCTAACTCAGTTCTGCAAAGAGAGTACAGTGTTCAATCTTTTTTATGTTCGACGTATAGTCTTTGTGACTTCTCGGTAATTAAGTCCATAACACTCCAGTTTTCCAAGCGTGTGATTTCCTTTTCATCGCCATCGCAAGAAGACCGGTATCTCCAAACCTCATTTGAATTACGTGAAGCTTGGACTTGTTTGTTAGTAAGCTGCTGTCCTCTCGCCAATTCCAATCGTTCTTATCGCAGTTGAAGCCGTGACTGGTGGCCGCGCACAAGTTGTCCAACCCACATGCACGTTTGAATGGAGCAGAGTCGACTCCACCCCAGTACTTCATCGTCATCACGTGATACCCATCAGCCGAACGTGCCACCATTGTGAAAGAGCATTGAATGATAGCACTGTATTTAATAAACTGCTCACAGTGAGTAAATTTAATACCTCCACGTTTACAGTGAGTTCCACTGAATCCAGGCTGACAATCACAGTGATAGGAGTTCCTTTCATATTCAGGAACACAGACACCACCGTTCTTGCAGGGAAAGCTTCATTTTCATATAGAGACTGAGAAGAATGACATCTCAATTAAAAATATTTATTCTGTATCCAGAAAAATTGAAATCTGTAAACTTCCAGATATGAAAAATGTCTTACCAATGCTCTGTAATGATGGAAGGTTGCATTTGCATTAAACTTTTCAGTTTCTCTGTATTTGTCTGTAGCCATCAGCTCACACAGATAAACACCTTTGGAGTCAGGATACGCTGCCATGTTGAACGAATAGCAATTTGGTTCACGAACACAAAGAAAACCGCAGTCCAACTTATCTTTCACCATGGACGATGAAAGTTCCTCTGCCCACAAGTAATAGAAGGGATCGTTCTCAAAGTTACCGGAAAAAAGATCGTTTATTGGAGATCGATTTGCATGGCAAACATCAAGTTAAGAAGAAAAGGAAAAAACACTAAGAGATGCAGGAGCAACATGATAGAGGCCAGTGAACTTTTAACACCTGAATGCGTTGCGTCAGCTAACAGCAGCAAAAAATATGAAAAAAAAAGAAAAAAAAAGTGTAATTGTGCCGAGGGAAAATTGTCTAGTGTGGCATTTGTTAAGTGTCATGATATGGCAATTATCTAGGGAGGAGGAGCAGGTGAAACACATGGGTTGAGTTGTGAAACACTGAGAGCGTTTCAAAATTAAAGTGTCCTCGCCTCTTCTAGAATAAAGGTTTTTCTTTTACTATAAAAGTATTATCTTGAACTGCCAGGCCGAAAAAAAAGGAAAATAAAAGAAAGGGACGATGTAACGTGGCGGAAGTTAGATATCTGTAGTTAGTGATACGTGTGGTGAAATTTCCAAGTTAGGCTTTGTTGATCGGCTTAGGGTTTCCTGTTACATGCCAGGTTCAGCAGTTGTGGTTCTTTACTTAATTTGTCATTTACAACTTTGTACATGGGTGAGGCAAAACCTTATATGTCAATTCGTCCGTTGACGAGAACTTTTTTGTTTCCTGTATGAGTTAAATACGTAGTTAAGTGTTCTATGTACTAAAACGAATGTCACTGACTTGTGAAAACACCCATTTTCTCTTAACTGCCAGGCGGAAAAAGACAAAGGAGAAAAACGCAAAATACAATCGAAGAGTGGTGAAGGTTAGATATCTAAAGCAGGTGATACATCGCTGAGAACCGCAGACGCTGCTGTTTTATCAAGTAATGAATAGTTTAAAAGTTTCATGTCACATGTCAGACGCAGCAATTCAGTTTTTAACTTGATTTTGAACTAAATACGTGCTTCATGCGAACCGAATGTGTCCATTAGTCTGTCTATGAGAACTTTCCTACATCCTCCGTGACTTAAGGTATCACAGAAGGAAAAATTAGCGTTTTCACTCAAACTGAGATAGCGTAAAAATTATGCGCCCTATTCCAGTAAAAGAATACATTTTCTTAAAACTAAATTAACAGTGATATGCTATTATACACCGCGACGTTTTACAAGATAAGTTTATTAGACGGCGCATTTTAACCAACACGTTTCTTTTATGTCGGAACCGTTTAAGAAAGTTTCTTTGTCTTGGAGTATGTTGACGTGTTTTTACCAATTTAACTTCCTGTAGCAATAACCGTCGCGCTTGCAATAACTATCGCACTTTATAAGAACACTTGCTGCACTTTTTAAAAAAAATATATATGAAATAAAGCACTTTGCAATAAACTGTTGTGCAAAATTTCTAAACCTATTGATTTATGAGAGTATTCTGATGAATAAGCCATACATTTTTTGGCGATGATACTTACTTAGGCGTTCGGATGAAAACATGTTTTTTTGTTTTTAGTTTATGCAATTTCTCCTTTCGATTATCTTAATTTCAAAGATGAGGCGCGTTCGGAATAAGAGATAAAAAGCAACGCATAAAAATATAGCATCATTACATCAACTTTTCTAAACATGAGACATAACGTGTCAAAATATCTGAATATTCGCCAAAGTGATGACTTCTTTATCGTATAACAGTGGAATGAATTAATTACTTGTTCCTGTTATCGCACTAGCATCTCTGGAATACAAGGCTGCAAAACGTTCATTTCAGTGTCAATAATGTTCCAGTTTTCTTAATTCGTTGATTAAAATAAGTTACTTATCAGTTCTAAATTGCTATCCCTGACAAAACCCCCATTGTTCGTTCTCTCTCTAATGTATTTCCTGCCGACAACGTGTTGTTTGTGTTATTATAATGCACTAAAATAGACGGTTTCTTTTGCATATCAGGCCGATACAAGTCGAAGACTATTTGTTTTTATTCTAGTCATGCAAAACAGGTGTAATTTAACGCTGCTTTACAGGCTTTGTTCAAAATGCACATAAAGTTATCCTAAGCGAGTAATCTGACCATTTCTCTTAAGTGAAATGTTATTTTGTGTTAATGCTGTAACATGTTCAATAAACAACCTTCGCAAATATAACTTGCGCAATGTTTGTATTTAAAACCAGTATATTGTTTAATTGAAAATGCTAATATACAGAGAAGAAACGATTGACACTTTTTGCAAAGAAAATACATAATCGAGGTTCGTGTGTTTTCCGATCCGCGTAAAGGATTTCCTAACATTTTCAAGACATGACTTCAATGAATTTCTTCGATTTATTTTTGCTGAACTTGTTCCAATTTAAAATGATTATTATTTATTAATTAGATTAGCTCCTTTTAAGTCACTAAGAGGAAATCTGCCCAGTATCTGCCTATTATCAGTGAATCCATTTGGTAAACACTAACTGCGGGAGGGAATGAAAGATTAATTTGATATTTGGTGTTTTTAATTTTGCCCAAAAAAGAAAAAATTAAAACTTAGAAAGAATTGTTTTCTCTTCACAAAAACTCCTCTACGAGGAAAGTGTCTAGGCAAAGTAAAATAATAAAATATTAAATAAACTGCTGCTCTGTCTAAAAGAGGAAAACAACTTTAGCTTCTTCTAGTTAGTGCCAATTTATAGTCAGTGTCAATTTATTTCATATATTGTTATCCTGGTACGAGCCAAAACACAACTTCTTACAACAAACCTGCTAACAGGGACATGTGAAGGAGTAATAGAAATTTATTTTCAAGTTAGTTGCAGAGTAAGAAGCAGATTACCAAAATTCCCTTTAAAATTAACAAAAAATTGGTTCAAACCAATGTATTAAATCATTAGCATAGTCAGAGTTAATAGATATTGAAATGAATATTTAAAACTTTTTAAACCCGTTGTATAGAAGGTATTAATAGACATCGTTTCCTCCATAGGGAAAAAAAACGTTTTGAAAGCAATTCTTGTAAAAGAGCTGAAAAAGTATCAGGTTTGCTAAGAAGAAGAGTTTAATTTAGAATGACTTTTTAAAAGTTACTGTTCCACCTCTACTTCCCCTATAGTAGAAGTTTATCCCACCCATGGCACCTGCTTCATAGATGTGGCTATTAATTCTTAATTACTGACAGGCAATTATAAAGGACCTATTTTTCATTTGAATGTAAAGTCATTAGTATCATTCAGCAACTCATTCCGGTGGTGAGAGTTCATCGGCCACTGTCATGCTGCTTTTACCACTCTTGCTGGTTTTTCCTTCTTTGTTAGGATTGTTGTTTGCCACACAAAACAGCGCTCTCTATCGATATCCAACAGGCCGTGCTTCGTTTGGTAAATTCGAGTGCGACCCTTTCTACTTCTCATGGGCAGAGAAACTTACATCATTCATGGTGGAAGATAAGTTGGACTGCACTTTCCTTTGTGTTGGTGAACCAAAGTGCTATTCGTTCAACATAGCAGTGTATCCTGACTCCAAAGGTATTTATCTGTGTGAGTTATTGGCCACAGACAAGTACAGAGAGGCTGAAAAGGTTCGTGCAAATGCTACCTTCCATCACTGCAGTCCGTTGGTAAGATCTCTTCATATATTTGGTGCTTAACACTCTTCGTATTTCTTTAAATACAAACTGAATGGTTCAAGGAATGTTTACTTTGTTTCTAGTCTCAATGTGAAAGCGCTCCTTGTAAGAACGGAGGTGTCTGTGTTCCTGAATATGAAAGGAACTCCTATCATTGTGATTGTCAGCCTGGATACAGTGGAACTCACTGCAAACGTGGAGGTATTCAATTCACTTTTTTCTCTTCGAAATGAGAGGTACAAACTCTAAAGTAGAAGTCATACGAAGTAGAAGTCATACGGTCGTCGTTAATTATATCTAAATGTCATTGAAAACTTTGTGCAACTGCTTCCATCTACATGTATAGTGTCCTCCAACATTTTTCCAATGTGAAAGGTGATGAAAAGTTCGACCTAAGTCGGCCGGTTTCTTCTTCGTATCCATGGAAATAAAACTTTTGAGAGATCAAATTATATAATCTCTCAAATGGCTTCTCACGACATCACTTCTCTTTTTCGGCAAGAGCAGGGATAATCATTTGGGAAATAGTCTTTTTTTGGTGTCTTTTTGTTTTTCAGGAAAACGAACCTGCAGTGACATCAAACAATCCTACCCTGGGACTCCAAGTGACTCTTACGTCATCGATCCTGATGGAGAGGGCGGAGTGAAACCTTTTAAAGTCTATTGTGACATGACTGACAAGGACGGGATAGGAGTGACAGTTGTCAGTCACGACAGTGAAAGTAGAATGCTGGTGAATGGATTTGGTGACCGAGGCCTCTATTCTCGCTCCATCAACTACACGGAGGCTGATATGGCTCAACTTGCGAGCCTAACAGCTTCATCAGCTCACTGTGAGCAGTTTGTAAAGTACGAGTGCTACGGCTCAGTGCTCCTCTACAATGGTAATATGTTCGGCTGGTGGGTGTCACGTGATGGAGAGAAGATGAAGTACTGGGGAGGAGTTGATTCTGTTGATTATAAATGCGCATGCGGCTTGAATAATACATGTGCAAACGTTAACTACGGATGCAACTGCGACAAAAATGACCTCACATGGCGAGAGGACAGCGGCTTCCTTACAGACAAGACAAAGCTTCCCGTGAAGCAACTGAGGTTTGGAGATACTCGTTCTGTTATTGAAAAGGGAAACCACACCCTTGGAAAGCTCAAGTGTTTTGGACTCATTTAAAAAAAACTGAAAAGTGCACTTTAACTATATACCCGCTATTTGCTGACTCACCTCATCTATCGCTGTAAACTCTAATGCTTTACATTTGTAAAAGCGGTTTGCAAATTTTCGCAAAGGAAATCGATGGATACATTTGAGTAGGAAAGTGAAAAGAAAACCTAGTTTTAACATATATTGCGTTCTTAATAAAATTAAGCATAACTTTCAGCGTTGAAGGCCCATTTTTACTGCTTGTAGTTTTGAAACGGAGGTTGTCAATGGTGTGGAAGGGATCTGTTAATACAATAAAACACACAAAGTGAAATCAAAGGAAAAACCTGATCATCAGTAACGGATTTATGTAATATCGCAGTAGATCGCGAATTCACAAACCAGTGGTGTTTGCCTTGTCAGTCTCCTAACCTTCTGCCAGTTGTAGTTTTCAACAAACTCAGGGATCAAGATTTTTCTGCCTGAGAAACTCGTTGGAACAGAATCCCTTTGTTTAGAGTAAGCAAATTAAGTGAATTGCGCCAAGAAATAATTCGAATTCCCTATTCTAACTAAACCGCCGCTGAGCTCTCGGTCACTCTCCTGAGAATTTCAATAAACGAAAATCAAAATACTATCAAAACAAATATAAAACGTCATTAAAAAGACTGGCCATAAAATAATACAGGTGGTAAAAAATGAATCGTTTATAATTTAACTTCCTGCATGAATGAAGAAAGCATAGCTTTTCGTTTTATTTGCATTAAAAATACACCGGTAATTCTGTGGAAAACAATTCACGAAGTTACGTAATCCGAAATACAAAGTGAATTGAGTTTATATCTTGTATCCGTGTTTATATTCGAATATATTTTGAATTACATTCTCGCAAATATTTATTCCATTCAGCCTTTCTATTTATTTTTAGAGGTGAAACATATCTCTTAACTGGAAGGCAAAACTGAAACCAAAGTTAAGAATGAAAAATTACTCTCTTTTTCGTGTTTTTAAATTAAACAAAACATTCTACACTTTAGACTAGATATTAACAAAACAGCTTTGGTGGAAACCTTGCACTTTGTCAATTATCGTATTTAGCAGTATGCTTCGTGCGTTTGCATTGCAAATTTCGTTGTTACATACAGATATAGAGGATATTACTTGGCCGCTTGGGGATACGAATTTTATCTTCGAGTGCTGAAAGTATCTCTCATTCATTATCTCTCAAGTGAGCGAAGCTCATTCGTGAAAGATACTTTCAGCACTCTAAGATAAAATTCGTATCCCTAAGCGGCCATGTAATGTTCTTTTTATTTTATAGATACTGATGAAATTCCTACATAAAAGACAACTTTTTTTTATTTCAAAAGAACCGACCGCGCGCCTAAATGGGAAGCTCTCTTGTAATTGGCTAATCATGTTAGTAACCATGGCGACACCAATATCCTCACACGTGAAAGATAAAGACGGTATCTTCACTGCGCGCGATGAAGATTTAATTTTTTACTAAAAGGAAAATCGTGGAATTTCATCAGTATCTATATAATAAATAGAGGATATTCACACGGCCGCGCTTGGATACGAATGCTATCTTTTGGTGTAAATGACAACTCTCACGAGTAAGTTAGTAGAACAAGGAAGAGATGTAACAAATAAAAGGGACCACGTTGCATTTGTATCGAAAGTGAACATATAATTTTTTGGTTGATTATGTAGATAAAGATTACTATTTAAATCGAAGACAGTTTCCTCATTCATTTGTAAGAGCACCGAATGCAGAATCACTCGTGCGTTACTTACCTCGTCGAAAAGCTACATAAAAACTCAAAATGACAAATATTTTCTTAAAGTGAAATTCAACCTTGGTAATGTTTAATATACAAGTAATAGATAACACTTCGTTGCAGTTAGAACCGCCATTTCGAAAAATCCGGTTACGTTTGAAGAATCAATGGTACCTTCACTACGCCCGTCGCAGATATGTTTTCAAAGCAAGATCTTTGCAATCTTATTAGGATCTGTGAAATCTCTTTCTCGGGCACGTTCGTATTCTTTAAAAATTGGATTTCCTTTCAAGCAGTGGGCTTTTGAATTTCAGCCGAGATACTACTCATTCGACTAACTGCATGCAAAGTAACGGCGACAAAAACGACCTTTCTTCTTTCAATCGAAAATGTCCTCATTCTAAAACAACTCTCCCAGATTTTGAAATGTGCATGTTAAAACTGTGTCTAGTCGAAAAGATGGCCATCCTTTAATTTTTAAAATTGAATAAATAAGTGTTTTCACATGCCAATGGCATTTATTCTTAAAGCATTTACAGTAGAACCCGTATTTAGGCGTGGTGACCGCTAAATACAACTTGACCGCTCGATACAGGTTCCACAAAAGGGAAAATTTAAGGGAACCGATAAATATCGCTATTTAATGTCATGAATGACCATTTAATGTATTTATGAGCGACCGCTCATAGAGGTGACCGCTAAGTAGAGATGAAAATTACAGTAAATGGGGGGTAACAATTTCGGGGCTCTGACAACCGACCGCTTAAAACAGAGTGACCGCTTAATTCAGGTTCAAATGTAATATGTAACCCTAACCCTAAGATCATACAAAAAACATACAAGTTTCTCATGAACCACTTCTCATGTGATAACATTCAGTGTTTATCCGGAAAGGCATTGAACTCATCGCTGAAGTAAGTAAAATTGTGCAATTGTTCTAGGAAATATAACCGGTTTGACGTCACGGAGACATACGTATCGCACACAATTAAGAGTACCCACAAGCCTCCACCCCGCACCCAAGACACTGAAAACAAATTAAAAATACATGTGTTCCATCAATAATCTTATACAATACTTAGAGTTTTATTGATATATACAATGCTTACTTCGCCTCTTCACATAAGCTACCGCGATGTTTTCGACTAACAACAGAAGATTACGTTTGCTATAATTTAGACACTTCAATTTGCTTAATGGAAAGATAACCTCTTGCTGTGTGTTCTTTAGTTTGCAGTTCTGTAGATCCTTCTTATTTTCTTTTCATTTTTGTTTTATTGTTTTCTGTAGTTGTATTTTTTTAGCTAACGGACCTAGGTAAATTTTGACCTTTTCTGCCTTTGAATTTGAGTTCAATTGAGTCAACAAAATTTTCATGCGCAAACTTCCCAGCCAGACGAATCGTATCAATGCTGAGCACCAATTTGACAAGTCGAACAATCGAGCCATGAGTTCTGGTAAATCTCAGTAAGGGCATTCGAGGAGTTCCGTTTCTTCTTGACGGACGCTATTGAACACCCTGACGCGAGGTCGGATTCCAATACCTTGCGTTGCATAGCAACGTTGCGAAATAAAGCCGCAGGCTCCTTCAGTTGTCAGACTTTTCGTTGTCACGTGTGATCTTGGTCTCGGTGTCCCACAGTCAAGGACTGGCACTACGAACTGTTGTTTTTGTGTGTTAACGCACTCCTTCCATGAAAGTTGCGTCAAGATGCCGAATAAGAGTTCTCATAAAAGTCATCTCTTTTCGCGTATTTTCAAAAATTTCCTTGGGATCGTCAGAGGGACAACGAAGGCAGTTTGGTGCCCAAACCATGGCCAAGTTATTTACGTCCATCTTTGTTATAACGCACATATGAGGGAGTGAGAAAATCTGCAAACAACAAAGGAAGCTGAAAGTTTTCCAAAATAAAATGTTTTTAACTATGCAAGTGTTAACGGTGTTAAGGATTAGGACGCCCAGCCTTCGAACTTCGAAATTCGAATTAAAAAAAAAACCCAACAAGTGAAAACAAAGAGACTCCATGTATGCAGCAGCGCTACAGTCGTGGTCTCGATCGTTTGTCACCCTTGATCACGGAGCACCCGATAAATTACCTTATTTCCCAAATAAGAGGAGAGTACAATTCTTTCCCCACACTTTGCTCGGTAAATGATCTTAGGTAATAACTTAACTATTATGCACAGCGGTTAGCAAATCAGCGTAAATTAACCAAAGAGAATAGTGAGTCTAGAGAGGCTCTATACATGCGTACCTGTAAAAATCTAATGAGATACGAGAGGACGAGTCTGTTGACTTCAGGAAGAGACATCGCAAGTGCCACAGCCACTGTAGCGTCATCACAGTTGTTAACGCACCTTTCAGTAGGAACGAGTCAAGGAAACATGACGTGCAACAGGCATTAATAATAAATGTATAACGCCTTGTTCAAGACCACAATATAATTAATAAAAAGGCGTAAGTTTCTAAAGAAACTGTAGTGCTGTGTCGGTGTGAGTGTAAGGTAATTTAACTTTGTCACTTGAGTTGATAACATAAATTGGCCGCCGTTAAGAGTTTCAAAGCTAACCTATTGAGCATTAATCCTTCAGTTTCGCTCTGACAAAGGGCTAACCCTCGAAATGTCAGCTTTGAAACTCTTAACGGCGGCCAATTTACATTATCAACTCATTCGATAATACAATTACCCCACAATACAATAACCCATGACTAGCCAAAGCTCGAACCCAGATCTCTCGATTCAATGTCCAGCGTGCTACTTCCCACGTGACCACAATCACTGTTGGTGCATCAGACTAAAGACTCAGCGCACTTAACACTGCGAAATTAATTTCATTTCAAAGGATATTAAAACAGTTCCGGTATAAGAGGTTCGTGAAGCTCCCTGAACCAAAGTTTCAGAAGTGACGCAGGTACATGGGGATCTGTAATTCCAGTGGGAGCCTCCCATTTGTCAAGCCTGATTTTCTGGGAGTTTACTTCGTCGATGTCTCCAGGAACCCTGTGAAGACAAAGAAAAACGGTCACCTAGTTGGTGTTGTTCACGCCACTCTCTGTTCTCGTGCGCGCTGTTTATTTCATTATTTGTCAATTTAAAATACAACTTTCTTAAGTTAGGACTAAGATGTAAACGGGTTCCCATTTGAAAGAAGCCCATATAACGCTTACGAAACCGACACTATTGTTGTAGCATGCGCAGCAGCCATTTCGTTTCCTTTCATCCAAGCGTGAGAAGCGAGAACAGAGCGTGTGCTGCGAAGTGACAAGGTTTCCTTCCTACTCCTCCCATATGCTCGTAGCCTTTTTGAGTCGCTTTCGCCTCACGGTATCGAGCAGCTCCCGCTCCGCTAACACTTCTCCTGCTTGGAGAAACAAAAAGACCTGCTGCACAGGCTCTGTGGTTGACCCTTTAAGAAAATGAAGGCGAAGACGTTCTACCTTACCTGAAAATACCTTCCGTTGAAGCACCTTGGTGCTCTAGCACCGACTCAGCCAAGGTTGGTAAAATCCATGGCAGTTTAAGTGAAGGGAAACGCTCGGCCTGCGCCTCCATGATGTCCTCAAGGGTGGCACCAAACATGGATGGGTGGAACACGGAGGACTGGGAATAAAAAAAAAAACAAAAAAACAAATAAAATACATATAAAAGAAATTTTCTTTTAAAAAGTGAATGATGGGTTACGAATTAGTTTTCAGAGCCAAGACAAGACAAGACATCTAGAAAGCCTAAAGGATACAGAAGATGATGACGAAGAAACAAAAGGGCTTTCACTTTGGCGACTGAGCTCTGAAGCGCTATGAGTCAGGATCAATTCGCTGCTGGTCTTCATCCAACGATCAAAATGTGACTTATCTCACGTATACATCCTTCGTGTTATGTTTTGTATTTGTTTTTTCCTCTTTTTTTCTTGCTTTTCTCTGCGATTTTTTCAATACAGACTAGGAGGCTTAGTGAGTCCCACATAAAGATATAAACGAATACCTCTCTCCCTGTCCCTCCGAAAGAAAACGTCCGTCTTTTATTTGCAATTCAGCTTTGTAGTTGTTGTTTCTAACGCTTCCGCTTGTAAACTCTCATCGGTTCAAGTAATCCCTATAACTAGTAAGGTTGTTTTCTTAAAGGCTAGGACCACCACAATGTAATACGCGATGCTTTGACCCAAGAATTATTTCAGAATGCTTAAAACTTCTTGTGCCAGCCAACATGTGGTCAGCAATAACGATTGCTGGTTACAGGAAGTCAAACAACCTCGATGCAAAGTGCCCGCGAACGACGATGAGCTGAGTTAAAATATTCTGCTCTTCTTCATAAATGGGTTTATTTTATTCGCCGAATTACCTTCGCCTGTTGAATTTCCTCGATGCTTGGTTTCCTGAGGCCGCGCTTGGCACCAGTTCTAGCCATTCTTTTGAGTCTCACGGAGCAATGCCTGATATAGTATGTTAAAGAGATCTGAAATAAACAAAATTCAGACACAACAGGAAATTTAATCAAATAATTATGGTGAACAAATGTTAACCGACTCAATGTAATTGGAGGCTGCGAAAACTGAAAAGAGAGATTTCTAATCTAACTGCCGTGGGCATGGGACGGAATAGAAAGGAAAGTAAAACTAGAGAATTGCTTAAGTTGAAACTGTCGTTAGGTTGTTTCTGTTCCAATATAAGTCAACATCACTTATATCGATACTTATTGTTGTTGTTATTGTTGATCTTTATTTGTAACTTTTCTTTTCATTTTTCTAATTTTGTTTTGTTTTGTTGTGTTGTATTTCGTTTTATTATTATTAGTATTTTTTTTTTTTTGGGGGGGGGGGGGGGTTTCCAAATCTGAGGATTTCGTGAGAGGTTCAGCGGCGCTTCCGCAGAAATGAGCCAGGGAAGCTGCGAGAGGAATGGGAAGGAGTAAACTACAAAACGGGTTTTTCGTCGTTCTCACGGTATCACTTCCGTCCTTTGAACTGCCGCCTTAATTTTCACCAAATGACGGAAAAACCGCCAGCAACGCAAGCTACCGATTATTTTTCTTTTTACGAGGACTGACCTCTTTCCGTTCGATGTCCTCCAAGTTTTTATTGAGATACCCATCTAAGTAGGAGTAAAACTTAGTTGAAGGAGGAAAAAGAGCGAGACAAATTGCCATCAGCTCCCAGCCACTGCGCAAACTCTCCCTAAAAGAATGTAGACGTGAATAAATAAAATATAATAAAAGAACAAATTCTATCGACGACTTCACAACAGAACTACAACTTAAGGCGCCAACCTTAATTCGGAACTGCTTGATAGGACCACAAAATATCGTTGTAGACCAGCCACACCCAATCACACCAGTAAATTCCTACGGCATACAGTTTCCATTATAAAGATGGACGTTGGTAAAAACTTAAGTAAAAGTTTCGCAAAAAAAGGCATATTCATTTTCGACTAATTACTAAACTCCCTTCTGATTTCTGGGTCGTTGTCATGATTGGGTATTGGTCTGCTATGTTGGATACCAACCAAAACACCAGTTTCTTAAAAAGTACTTACAGCCTAAAGTTGTCAGTGGTCTGTTTACAAAGTTGAAGGTAAATTTCATCCCGTAATACAGGAGTGTTCCAACCCTTTGTGGTGAGTTCTAGAGCCAGCCTCTCTGGAGTTTTCCCTTTGATGGATCGATCGCCCATATAGCCAAGAATCAGTTTAAAGGTATCAATTGCGTCCTTTTTTAACTGCCTATCTTGTATAAGGATCAATGGTTTTTTGATTGGCACCTGTTAATCGAACCAAAAACACGCCAATGAAAAAAGGGCGAAGTTAGGTAACAGTTGGTTCTCTCGAAGAACTATTTTAATTGTGAATCATATTAGTTCCCTGCGACCTCAAAGTCTCTGAATCTAACGAATACGTTCTGGGCTTGCAGGTATTCTATTTCTGACAGAAAATTCACCGCTCCCCTTTGCAGCGCCAGGCTACCAACGTTTTGGTCACCACAGCATGCACAAAAATAATGAGAACTAGAACTGCAGTAGACGTACGCGTCGCTGCAAGTGTTTGACGATTAAGAAGCTAGCTACATACACTGTTATTTTAATTGAGTGTTTAAAATGGTCTGGAGTTAAACTGAGATAAACATAAAATGTTGCAAATGTTCAGCCACTTTCTTTAATTAAAAAAAATTGCCTCTTTGTTGCGTAAAAGTCCAAAAACGATTGCCACGTGGCTTTCTCTTTCTTTTAATAAAATTCATTGATATCTTCACTTTTTCCAGTTGACTTAACTTAAATTTCTGGCGACTATTACATCAAGGCATTTTAAGTCACTTAATGGCGACTGTGAAATGTTGATTTCGGAGCTGTCCTTCGGCTCCTCCGCTACTAAAAAAAAAAACATACCTTTGACCAAGACATCATGCTGGCTAACGATATTCTCTTCCGTCTGAAGACACCTTTCTTATGTTGACTTAAGTACTCTTCATATGCGCCAAGAGCTCGTATGAGTGGAGGCTTCGAACCAGGGATGGAATGTGAACGTTCCTGAAAAATACAATCCAATTTTTCTGTAAATCTCTTGATTTGTGACCATCTTCTCCATGTACCAAACTTCAAAGATATGACTAGAGTCAGGAATGAGGATTATTACTTCAACGATAAACGAAATGAAGTATTCTTTGCCACGAGTAATAAAACGTTATCATGAATATGGGTCACTGCCTTCATGAAACGCCAAATTCTCAGAACTAGCCAACAAACAAAGTTGTGGCAATCAGTGGGAGAACCAACTCCTGGCTCTTCGAAGTGAAGCGGTTGGAAAGGCTCAAAATCAACATACCAAGGTATTGTGTTTCGACGAGCCAGTGACTGGTGAGGCAATCGAAGATGGTCGACTAAGGCGCGGCAAAGTACTCGGTGCCCCCACTGACTTTGTTTCCATCTCGTCATCATCATCGTCATCGTCGTCATCATCTCTCAGATCTTTCAGCACACTGTCGCTCACTTGCCTCTGATGCCTGAGGGAACGGATACTTACCTGACTCTCGTTAAGTGTAGGTGGTGCACAGGCCTCTACAAGGCGCGCTGTGGTAGCTGGCATTCCACCTGCCCTGAGTTTAATGCTCAGAGAATTATCTAAAATGTCCTGGTGTCCTGTGATTATGAAAATGACAGATTGCCTTGATTGTTCAAAAGTGCTTGATGGTTCAAAATAGTTAAGGCGGCGGGCAGAACGATTAATATTTCTCGTCCACAATATAATAATGATATCGATGGGAGTTTTAAAACGGGAAAGGACCTTTTAAAACACAGTTGCTTAAAACTTTCACCTTCACAAATGATCACATTATAACGTCTTCTCTGAAAAATAGGCTGTGCTGCCTGTAAATAAATTGAAACTACAGATAAGTTTCAAAGATATAGATGATACCTTTATTAGAGACAATGGGCTTTCTGCTATCAACAAATACAGAATCATTGTCTCTGTTTAACTTCTGTGCAGCGCTATTGGCTAGAATGCTTCTGGATGCACTTTCCACCAGTTGCCGTGCTCGCTCAATAGTTCCAGAGGGACTCAGGTGGTCATCACAGGAGCTAATAAAAAAAAAAAAAAAGGAACATGTCATGAATGTCGATGGACCAAAGAGAGGTTTCTTAGTTTCTTGCCCTGGTTAAGGAAACCACATGCAGATAAAAAGAGACATAGGGGAACTCGATGAAATGGGGGGTATTTTGTTACACTTTTGCTTGTCTCTGCGCAAATACAGCTTACAGATTAATAGGAGTTAGATATCTTCTCATTCTTGCAACTCTAAGCCTGTTAACCTAGTGAATCCACTTACAACTCCAATTCTCAATCTTTACAAGGTCAAACCAATTCATCCCGTTGCAACTATTGCAAAAAAGACTAGGGACCTTTTGAAGTTTTACCGTTGATGTATATTTGGCATTGAACGTTCTATAATAGCCAAAATTTCTGAGCACTAACTCATCTAAGTGTGTATGCCGTGACAAGGTTCCTGATGGAGTTAATTGCCCTTCATCATCTGTAATAGCCCCCTTTCCACTTTCTCCACTATCACCACAAGGTACATTGGGAGCAGGCATGTCGAGTTCTGGTAGAGGAAGCTCGGGTGATTTCCGTTTATCCAAGTCATTTTCAGCAACGCCCGAATCTTCTTCACTGGCCTCTTTGCAGCTTTCATCAGCAGCTTGTTCAGTTAGTTCATCTTCATCAGGCTCCTGATCTGTTCCATTTGCAACAGGGGTGGCTTTCAGGATGGTTTCATCTCCAGTATTTGACTGTCATCGACAAATCAAAACTTTTATGAACAGATTTACATTTATTCTCTTGGCTTGAATGCCTTTGTAAATCTACATTTCCTTTTACATTAGATTGTATGGTTGACATTACCCCTTCAAAACCTAAGAGTGACCAGCATCTAATTTCTCCCTACAGTATTCCTTAAAGATGATGAAAATAAAGAAAATGACTGGCAACCTAGGAAGCTTGGATTGTTGAATAAATGAATTCTCCTAGTGAATATCAAAGAAATGTATACAGAAGAGTAAGGAGAAAATGGGTACTGATGTTAAGGTGCAAGGATTGAAATATAAAGTTATGGCATCAGGAGAATTTGATAAGTCACAGGAAAAATTTTTAAGTCCACCATAGTTTAGCCAAAGAATTTTGAAAGGTTGCCAGAGAATCCTCTGATTTATGATGCCTATTGAACACACTACCATTGAAACATTGCTCTCTAAGAATTTTCCTAGTCACCAGTAAGTTTTTTAACTACAGATTGAACTGTAAATGATATTGAGTTGCTACATTTTTACCTGTTTGTCATCCAAAACCTCATCCTTTGCACTAGCCTCTGCATCATTCTTCTTATGCTCTCTTGAGCTTGTTCTTTCTCTCTTCTCCCTACTGCTTCCATGCCGACGTGAGGAAGATCCCTCCCTTGGCACCCCATCCTTTCTTCTACTACTTTCCCTCCTTGATGAGGAACCATCGCCATGGATACTGCTACCCTCTTTCCTGAGACTTCCATCTCTCCTTCTTCTCTCTGAGCCTTCACGTCTTGTTGATCCTTCCTTTCTTTCCAATTCTTTAGCTTTAGCTGCCCTACGCTTTTCCCTTGCTTTCAGAGTCTTTTTTATTGAAAATGCAAAATAGTCATGTTAGAATTCTGTCAGCAATTACTCATTCCTATCACCCATTCTAAGGCATAAAGTTGAAAAAAAACGCCAGCCATACTTTTTTCCTTACAATATCAAAACAACATCAAGCAGACAATCAACTGGAATACTGAAAATTATTATCCATTAGATATTTTTGCTCACGCACCATTGGTTTACATACACCCAGCTAAATTCCCAATTTTTCACACCATGTCTTCTACGAGTGGTTTTTGTTTAAAATTTAATTTAAGATGAGAGCATGTTTTGTGGATGTTACAGAAGGAAGGAAATATCTATTTTGTTCATACCAGAGAACACTCAATTGAAATCATCCCATGCTGCATACAGTAAGCTGTTTGTATTAAATATTTTAAATGCATTGCAAAATATTTGAAGGATAATGAACACAATGGCCTCTATTTTGCACAAAAATAATCTCATGTATTTGTCCTTAGACATTATTGGTCCCTAGATTCTCACAGTTTTCCTCAAGCTTTGCACAAGGAAAACTATTTGCATCTTGGAACAGATAATTTCTGTAGACAAATATCTGTGCATATTTTGCCCCAAATAGAGGCTATTGTTTATATCAAGAATTATAATTATGTTTATATATTGTCCAATACCAAATTCTCTGAACCAACATCATAAGAATTGTATGGCAGACAGTGAGGAGAATTACAAGGTGATCTTGGGAGTGAAACGGTTAAAGAAGGAAAGGCTGGGAGGAAAAAATAGAATTGGAAGTGAGGAAGAAATCTGAAAGTAGTCCTACTTCAGTGTAAAATAAGAATACAATAGCTCACCTGTAGCCTAGCAAGCGGAATTATCTCAGAATCTTTAGGTTTATGCCAAACTGTAGTCTGTGTTCCAGCACAGTAATAGTAGTAGCGTCGTGTTTTCTGGTCGTACAATTCCCACCATTGGCTGTCATTTGCTTTCCTTCTGCATTTTCAAACAAATCCAAGATTTTACAATTGTTGCTTGTTCATAAAAGAGACCTTCACTTCACATGTTAAGAGGCCCAACTTTTGAAGGTCTCTTATCGTTTGTTGTTAATTCATAAAAATGACTATTGGAAAGTTGCTTGTAAAAACTTAAGCAGACTTGTACTAAATTGGTGATAGTTAATATAACAACCATTGTTTCTCTTGCATAAAGAAACTCTCACTTACATCTCTCAAAAGAAAAAAAGCACATTTGATGCAATGTAATGACATCCTCCTACCCATGAAAAAGTTACCTTATTTAACTTAAGACCATAAACACTTCAAAATTAAAATAATATACACAGCTTGATTCAGGACTCAAGACACTGATCACTAAATTATGATTTTAATTTCATATCTAAATACCAATTTTTCTCCTACTACCCATGACAGCTAAAATAGCTGCCTTCTGAAATAAAGTGAATCGACTTACACTCGTTCTCCATCAGGAGGTTCCCATAAACACTGGCCACTTTTGAGGTTGGCATACATTGGGTCCCCTGTGCGGGGCTCAATAATTTCGACCCAGTCTGACCTTAAAAGTTGATGTTAAGACCACAATTAGTACGTGTGTAACAAGCATGTTGGGCATAAGATATATGAAAAACTGATAAAGACATGCACACACAGGTAATTATACATTCTAAGATCAAAGGGATTTTAATAAAAGCTACAGGCTTTCCTTTATCGAAAAGGCCACCTGTTCTAATATCAGAAGCCATTTATCAAAAGAGGTTGTGTTTCTGCAAGTTCTGTCTTATATCACCTTCAGTAAACCAAAAATGTGTTTTTGGGGCTAAATCCATTTATAAACATGCTACAAAAACAAAATAAAAGTAGAAACATTGGTCAACTAAAATTTGTAGCAACAAGCAACAGTATTCATTTTTCAATTCATCCACTAATGGGAGACAGAGCTGAATAAAATCTCCACAGATCACATATACACCTATAAATCCAGATTAACAGTACTGTGTAAATTGATTTGGCAGTGGGTGTAAACATGTTGAAAGCCTTAAAATCCTTCATCCATTGAAACTGTTGTTAGCAAAGATGAAGACTGCCCAGCTCGCATATTGATAATTTGTTTTAGCCCAATCTGCACAAAATGCATTCTTGCATATGAAATACAATAGTTTGTAGCTAAATTTCAGCAAATGTGCATGGACAAAATTATGGTGTGCAAAATACATTTTGTACCCCTGTTAAAGAATAGTCTCCAGCAAAAGCTTTGAGCTTAACCTTAACCTCCATGTTCACCTCTTTGCCTAGAGAAAAAATACATCATCTCTCCACTTTCAAAATTCTGCCACTTTAGTCTACTGTTGCTAGAATTTAAATCATTAGCCCACAAAAGCTCCTAACATGTGCATATGTGTTTCAGCTCTCTCCTAACAGGGTTAAAGAGAGTTTAAGATGGACCTGAAGGCAGCAAATTTCCCACAGTTTTAAGCAAAATTTATTCTCTCAGAATAGAAATATTTCCCAAAAAAGTGACTCTAGAAGAAACATGTAATTGTATTCATAAAAGGCAAAAACAATTATCACATAATAGTTCTCAAAAATGACATTATGAGTTTAACTAAGAAACTAAAACGTATGTAAAATGCAAATTAAAAGCTAATTCATTGCTTCTTAGATTGAATCAAGGATTGAAAACACTCACAAATCTTGAAAAAACTTATTGATGGCAGTGCTCTAAGATCAATAAAAACAACCCGCAAAATTGAAGGAACAACATTAAAAACTCAATTAGCACCATATCAAAGAAATCATAATTTATTTTAGGGCTCGTAAGATAAATAATTTACAAGCATACTAGGTTAAAACAATTTAGAACACGATGAAAACAAAAAGGTAAGGAAATAGAAAAAACAAATTGTTCTAAGTTTAGTAATCAAAATTTTAAAAATGATGTAAGATTTAAGCTGAATAATATCTGAAGCGTGTCGTAAAAGAAGCCGAATATATTCTTGTATTCGCGTACTCGAGTGTGATTTACATTATACAGTATATCACCCGCACCTCATTGAAAATTAACCACCTCCTTCTTGTTCATCGATAATTAACAAATTAAGTGTATACAACGGGTGTATCATAACCAAAACATTGTGTTTTCGGCTGAACATGCGAACTAAGAGGGTTAACATTTCATTTAAGCACATGTTGCTTGCTAAAATGAACGTTCGTGACAAGCCGCTTGGAAGATAGATCTAATTGTTCTTGAACAAATACATTTCTAAGAACTTCCGACTTAATAATTCGTACAGAAATTTGAACATTTTCTTCAATTTTAACACAAATTTGATATTAAAAATATGTAATCGATCGATCGCATCTTAACGCAAAACCGAATAAAATTTTTTAGACGCAATTTTTGGAAATTATAGTTATGGGACTTTGCGTATGGTTTGTAGGTTGATCGGGCAATTTCAATTTTGTTTATACACAATGTTATTGTGAAACATATGTTCTATCTTGCTTGGAAATATGTTTGCTTCGATTGGCACTAACGAAATTATGTGGAGTGATTGAAACTGGTCGAATAGCTAGATGTACTAATCAGAGATAATTCGGTTGTCTTTTCGAGTGAGTGCGTTGAATTGACACCAGCAAATTTTATGCTTGAGTGGAATCGAAGCGACTTGAAAGAACCAAACAGAACGCGAAGACTGCAGAAACCATATAGAATTTTTTAAAAGATAGTCAAAAGCTAGAAGATGCCTTCTGTTGTAAATCATGTACCTAGAATAGTTGTAATGTTATAAACGTTATTCCGAGTTATGTACAATTTCCTACTTTTCGTCGTTGATTGTTCATTCAATTTTCTTCGCACCAAGCTTGACGCCAAAAACACTTCGTTCATTTCAACACCGGTAGATCATATTCTCAAATCCTACATAATCCTAACTGAGCAAATAACCAACTAAAGGAAAAAATGCCACTTGCTTTGTCAATTCATGAACAGGCGTATTTATTTCATCCGAGCAGGTTAACCCCCTATCGGTGGGAAATTCGCTGCCTTCACACGACCTCTTGAGAAATAGAGCCGAAACGGATGATTGATTATGTAAAACTTACTTCTCAGCCATTGAAGATTTCGATGGTAGTGAAGATCCTACGTAAAAATTAGCGGTTGTGCCATAAGCTGGACGTCAATCCGCCAAATCGCTTGGCCATCCTCCATCGCTTACATGACTACTGGCGGTTTTCGTTTACGCGGCGCGCCTCCGTTTTAGAGAGGTCTGGGCTAAGCTTGGACCCAGAGTTTCTCGGAATAAATATTTAGCTATGTGGGGCGGGAGGGTAAGTATTGTGGCCTGAATTTGATAAAAAAAGCTTAATTAAAACTCATCATAATCTTCTTTTGTAGACTTATAAATATCAATAAATTAAATAATTATTTTATAATTCTACCTAAAAATCGAAATCAAAGTTTTTCCTCCCCTTTCAGCACATAAATAAAAAAGTTATCACTCACCTATCCCAATAGGACAAGTAAATGCTTCCGCCGCCATCTTTTTTATGACGCAATCAACTCGATTGGAAAAGCAAAACATAACAAACCAGACCCGGAATTTCGATTTGTTAGTTTTCGCCATTTTACGTTCTTTTATTGTAGCCAGGGTACATTTGAACGGCTGTAAACAATGAATGGACAAACGAGTAAACCTTTTAAACAGAGGAAAAGCTTCTGTAAGTATCACAATTTGGAATTTTTACGGGGAATCGACAAACCGCCATTAACTCGTCATCATATATACTAAAATTATTACTGTTTTGCCTTTTTCCTCTGTCCTATCGCGGTAATTTGTAAATGATATCTTTTGTGCATTTTACCGAAAACCTCAGCGGCAAGGAAAAGGGATTCAGAATCCATCGTTCGGCAATACCCCGACAAAGTGCCGGTAAGAGTTAATATTCGTCGCATCCCTCCATGTTTTTTATTTCGGCTATTGTCAAAATCATGTTCTTAAAATTTATTCATGATACATCATGACTTACTGAGACTTATATCAATCATGTTTTATACCCATTTATAACATGTTATCAATATTTTTATTCAAAATATTTCAATACGTTTCGTTTTTCGTTTAGGTTATTGTGGAAAGATTAAAAACAGAGAAAAATTTGCCAGTCCTCGATAAAATTAAATACTTAGTTCCCGCAGATCTCACCATGAGCAGCTTGTCAAGCATCATAAGGTGAGATAGGTATTTAGATAAACAACTCCGGTTCAAAACAGTTGCTTACAGTCTTCTGGGAAACTGTATCAACTGATTCGTTTAATTTTTCGGAAGATATATCTTTTACCGCGTAGCAACCTTTGGACTTAAAACAAATGAAAGCTTGTTCTCTCAACGGTTGTGAATTGAAATACCGCTTGCAGTTATTTATAATGTCTTTCAGAATACCTCTTTTATATTGATGGTAAATTTGAAATGAAATGGTGAGCTAGTTGCAGCAGGAGCTCATCAACAGTAGCCTCTATCTCCAAAGCTAAGCCATGGACTCAACCCTCTCCGTGGTAGATCTATTAATAGAAAGGCGAATTTCAGGTGAATTTTCGAGTTCTATGACCCAATCAAAACAGAACTTTGGCAATCCTGTTGTTTTTTGTCAATTGTCCGCACACATGCATTGAGCAGAGACATTAGTTTTTCAATTTGCAGTCAGTCACTCAACAGAAATATGTTCTTTTGTGGGAAAAAGCTGTTCTGAAACTGAATCTGCTCAGGACAGGGTTGACTCAAGGAATCAGAGGAGAATAGAAACTCCCATTGATAGGCTCCTGGTTGAGGTCATCCTTGCACACAATTGAAGTTACTTATGAGATAAATAATAATTTGACCTGTGGAAGAGATAACAAGTGACAAACTGATCTTCACAGATAAACTTCAATTTGATGTATGGCAGAAAAAGTGAAGTCTTTAATGGGAATCAGGTGTAATCCCCATCGAAAGCTGAATTTTTGAGATTTAGTTTTCCGAAGTGAATTAATCCAAAATCATTGGATTTAACCTAGATACCTCAGGAAATAGGGCTCTATAAACTTTGAAATGTTGAATTTGGTTTTTACCAGTTAACAGTAAACTTGTTGGTTTGTTGGGGTTTTTTCTTTTGGCCTCTGGGGTGCAATTATTCATAAGATTGCTCGACTAGTGCAACAAAATTCTGTTAAACACTAGACCACTGACTGAGCTAAATATCATCTGCACATATCACCAATGGTTCATGAATCCATAGCAACAACAGCATGTATTAATTAAAGTCTAATTTGAATTAAGCAGCTTGGAATTAAGCAGTGACCTTTATTAAGCAGTCTACAATAATGTTTTGAATGTGTTTTTGTTTATTAAGTGGTCATTCATAGTATAATATTATGTTTTTTTATTTTTTATAATACTCCTATGTGGAACCTGTATTAAGCAGTCACTACTCCATACAGCTTTGACTGTAATGGAGCAGTAATTTTAAAACTTTTGAAAGCACAAATAGCCCTCATCCATTGAAACTGCTATCAATTGATTTAACAAACTTATGAATACAGTAGACCTTGGTGGTGTCCTTCACAACAAAAAAATGTTAATGCACAATTTGAAGCAAAACCACCATAAATTATATATCAGTGGAAAGGTTATGAAATTTTCATTCCAGCAAAATTTGGTCTTTACTCAATTTAATTGAAAACTTACTGAGGCATGACAATTTGAAGTGGACAATTAAGCAAATTATGCAGGTGTCAAATCAGACTACACAAAAATAACTTTTGCACAATTTCAATTCCTAGTGAGAAAAAAAATTATGAAAGCAGTTGTTTAAGTCACCTTAAGATAATATTTAAGTTACTTGAAAGCTGAGAGTTCTACTCGAGAAACAATGTGATTGTGTATTAACTTGTTTGAGACCAATAAGATGATTGATTGTCTGAGATATTTTTTAATATTTCTTGTTTAGGAAAAGGCTCCAGCTGAGTCCAACCCAAGCATTTTTCCTTCTTATAAATGAGAAAAATCTAGTCAGCATATCAATAACAGTTGGAGAGGTTTACAAGGATGAAAAAGATGAAGACGGATTTATTTACATGGTTTATGCTTCGCAAGAGACCTTTGGTTCTTAAGTTGTTTAGTTTGCAAACCAAAACAGTTTGTAAATGCAACTCAGACATGTACGTGACATATTTGTAAAGGGTAGATTAGGGTGAGTGAATGTATATACTTATTTACTGTAGAATTGTATTTAGACAGGCATTGAACTGTGAAGCTGACATATCATACCTGGTGCAAAGAGGCGTTTTAATATATCTATTGCTTGCCTTTACCTTAAAAAGGAATTAACAGGAAGTTTTTGGTTGAGCCACAGGTAAAATTACTGGAAGTTAAATTTTAAATTAATGGTAAACTTGCACTTTTTTTTGTTACTGAAGGTAAAGGATAGGTAACAGATTTGAAGAGAGGTAAATGGTCTCATATTCTATTGTTTCTTTAAATATAAATTGATGTGAGAAATGCCAAGATGAGAGGAGTGGGTAAAATGGGAATTTAAATGACAATATAATTGCTTAATTGATTACAAGTTACTGTTAGTGGTAATTTGTATGTAAACTTTTAAGCTCTGTTGTCTTCCTTTGTTTGTGTGTTTTTAAGATCAGATGTTGTCACCAAAACTTTTTTTCTTGTAACCAATATAATATTCCACAAACTCAATTCTAAGTACGTGCTTTGTTATCCAACACCATCTACATGTATGTACCAATTTGGACAAATATATCTCAAAACAAGTTTGTTTAATTATATAGGTATTAATTTTAGGTAACATGGGTGCACACTTGTGATGGTGTTTAACTCAATAAGCAATTAAATTTAAGTGGGTACTGTGGGTGTTATGCAATAAGTTTTAATGTTCCAGGTATATGTTTGAGGTCTTGTTTCCCCACTGGAGCTGACTAAAATTGTAAATGTAGCACTTGTCTGGAATGAAAATAAAGTGTAATCAATTTGATATTGCTGTGTGAAAATGTTCTCCAAACGTTTTGAACATAATATGAACAAACTTTGATGTCACTGTAATTTCTTTTTAAATAATGAAATCAAGTTAATAATGAAGTTACTTTTTTATTGCTTTCTTTAGTGCCTTGAAATTTTGTATTGGGAGAGTGAGATGAAACTAGGACTAATTATTAATTGTTAGTCACCATAGTGGAGGAGAGTAATGGTGGATACTTACTGAGCCGTGAAGTGACGAGTTAAACATCCATCACTTTCACCGACACTCAGATCAAGAAATTGTTTTAGTATATATCACACTAAATCCAAAAAATTAGACTAGTCGATGTCTGTCGATTTACTGGGAAATAGTCGGAAATTATACTCTTGACGCGTAATTTTTTGCTCTTGGAGATGGATAGTTAACAGCTATTCAACCAGGAGTTAACAACTATTCACCGAAGTGGAGGTGGTTAGCGATGGATATTAACCAAGCGTTGAAGCGGCGAGGTAAATATCTACCGCTAACCACCTACATTATGGTGAATAGTTGTTGAAGCATTTATTAAAACAGTGAGGTAATACAGCACCAAAAGATAATTTTAAATACAATATTTTTGGGCGCAAATCTCATGCAAGTTGCTCGAAGTAGGACATTAGGAGTTTGAGTAGGCAATCAGAGTGCGCCTTCAACGCAATCCCTCTGTTTGATAGATACTGATACTTGCTTATTATTTCCGAACTAGCTAATCAGCGCGCGCGGAATTGGCGGGGTATATACTGTGGTTGATTGTTAGACGGTGGTAGTCTAGTAATTGTCTTTTGTTTTGGTTGACTTTTGGAGCATCGGCCGTCTATCGGTCGGTAAAATACCAAAGATAGGGTAGGAGTGAGATTACTTACGCGCGAAGAATTCCCTTCTGCAATCCATCTAGGTTGCGGGCCGCATTTCAGCAAATGCTTTTCTTGTAAACCTAGCCATATTGGCAATCGCTTTCAGCTAAACATTCCAATTACTACCTCAATCAAATTTGTCAACGAACTGAATCGTATCGGTATCCCAAATTCTTATACGGTTCACATTAAAATCGTTGATATAAATTTAAGTTGTTGGTGCATTCAGTTCTCTTTCTCCTCTCCCATGCTGGAGAGAACAATCTTTGAAACCTATCAACTAACGACAATTGCAGAAAATCTAGCTTTGATTAGTCAACAGACCACTCACAGAGGGTTCAAGTCTATTTGGGGCAAGCTGTGAAAAGGACACATGCCGCCAGTCTACACACGGACCATGTCAGCGACTAAAGTTTGATTGCTGTAGCTCACCTCCTAAGACTAAATGATTTAATGAGAACTCTCAAACGACATGGAAATTTTCAGGATACTTGACTGCTTAAGTTCTACCCCCTGAGCTCCCAGATTTGCGCCTCGTGTAAAGAAACATGCGGCCCCATATGCACACTGTTTTTGGGATGATCAAAAATGTACTTATCATATACAATGGCTTGGTTTAGTGTAAGTGGTGAAATTTTAACTACTCTGACTTGGTTCAGTCCGTAATTGCCCTACAGAGATTAATAATATCTTCTGCTGGCCACTGACCGAGAGTATGTGGGAGCCTATGATGACGTTGGACAAGGCGTGTTGATAAATCTCGTTCGTCCTGACGAAGGGCAAAAATTATCAACTCAGTTGACAAAACCAAATTATCTTGTTACTTTCACAACAACGCGCATTCTCAAGATCTACTGTCAGGAAACAACCCTTCGTTCCCAACCTCTTCGCCGGGGTCTTCTCCTCTTTCCTCGACATACCAGGGGAAAAGAACTTATCACGGTTTCAAGAACTTCATTTGCAGAAGACAAAAAAAAGAGACTAAAACTGTAATTTACTTTTCCCTCTTACATCATCCTCAAGCTTGCATTTTGAGCAGCGTTTAATTCGTGCAGTTTAGGAATATCGAGTTTTTGTTGAGTGGAAACCTTTTAAAATAGATTCTTGGAAGGTGAAATCTAATGCTGACATTTCCGGTGGCATATGGCCGAGACAATGTAACGAAGACAGTGAAGCGAATGACATCAGCACGGCGATTGGTCTTTACTGATGATGTACTATATAGATTTAGCCAAGCCTTAAAGCGGAGTTCGCATTTTTTTTCCCGCACGTCCCAAGGGCACAACGCCTTGCCCCGGCCAGGACTAAAACCCGGGTCGTCCGACTCGGAGCCCAATGCACTGACCACTGCACTACTGGACAAAGCCGTGGCGTTGGCGTGCCCGTGGTTCAGTTGACCACGCATGTTAAAAGTAGCACCTTGTACGGTCGGTCGTACGGTCGTAAGTCCAAATTTTTTCGGCTTGATGGGTTACTACTACCATTTTGTATAATTATGGGGCTACGCTCTGCGAGCTCCGCTATCATGTGACAGACGCACGGGCAACGTCGGGTAATCTAGTGTTATCAACTGAGTTGAAAACGTAAATTGGCCACCGTAAAGAGTTTAAAGCTGATGTTTCGAGCGTTAGCCCTTCGCTAATCGCTCTGACGAAGGGCTAGCGCTCGAAACGTCAGCCTTTAAACTCTTTACGGTGGCCAATTTACGCTTTCAACTCGGCTAATAACACTAAATTACCCTGTTATACTCTCCCACCGACGCAGCACCACAGCTTTTTTAGAAACTTAACCCTTTTTCATTGGCCTATAACAATAATTCGTTGAGAAGAAAAAAAAGGAAGAGTTAGATACCTGAGAGAGGTTTCATCGACTTGTAACAAAGAAAAAAAATTCTTGATGAGAAATCGAAGCTCAGACCTTCGGATTCCGCGCTCAGGTGCTCTACATCTGAGCCACAGAGCGTCGGATTCCGCGCTCAGATGCTCTACATCTGAGCCACAGAGCGTCGGATTCCGCGCTCAGATGCTCTACATCTGAGCCACAGAGCGTCGGATTCCGCGCTCAGCTGCTCTACCACTCGTACACAGAGATTTCGGACCGCTTGGTCAGACACAAAATTTATTCTTTCTTAAGGATTTCCACAAAGCAGGTCCTAGTTCTCACATAGCAACACCTGACCTCGATACTAAGTACGCAATAGTTTGTGCAATACATTAACGAACTGCATTCTATGCTCGTGAAAGCAATGTGTGGTATTTAAAACACCAGAAAATTACTTTTCTTAAAATAGGTTAAGATAAATACTTTTTTTCCCATTTAAGAAAAGATTACGAGATTTAAGAATAAAATTCGGCAATAATAATTTCGAACGACGTTCCGTTGACTCGTTCATCATTTCAAATTCTAAAGGTCAGATTTCTATGAGTTCTGTATATACAACGTATGCGCGTAAAAATGAACGAGTAATTTAGTGTTAACTGAGTTGAAAACGTAAATTAGCCACAGTAAAGAGTTTAAAGGCTAACGTTTCGAACGATAGCCCTTCGTCAGAGCGATCGAGTCCCTTCGTAGAGTATTGTCTGCTTCTTTTGCTTATGATGACTTTCTAGGAAACATGTATTTTCCACAAAAACAGGAACTGTCCTTATGTAACTGATTTAAAATATCGTTAACTAAATACCTAGAGAAACATACTGTATTTACAGGACATCTCAAACTTCCCCTCTAAAATCGCAGATTTCACGCAGGAAAAAAACAAAAACAAAAAAACAATGATGTCCTAAAATGTCGATTTAGTTGCAGGATCTTGAGGAAATGGCGCCGGCGGAGCAGAAGGGAACTGATAGTTATAAACAAACGGGTACATCGGTGTGAACGTATTGTTACCCAGAGCCTTCCCAGAGTCACCATCGTCATTTATCGACGTTCCTCCTCTGACAGATTCTGCATAAGATGGAGGAGCTACAAGGGAGACAAAACGAAGAAAGAGCGTTAAGCGAAACAACGTCTCCCAAACTGTCAGCTCACATCAGTACTTAGTTAGGGTCTAATTCCTGAGTGACCCCAACCTCGTTCCCAAGGTTCCCTCTCTTCTTCCAGGGAGGAAGAGAAGGGATTCCCTCCCCAACACATTCCCTCACCCACACGGCACAATAGGTTACTGAAAAAGGTTAAACAACAGACAGAGAACAGTTCAGAAAACAGTAAATACCAAAGGCTTTGTGACAAGAGCAGCCTCAGCATTTTAGAAATTTTAAGCAAGTGTAAAATAAACTAAGAAATTATGGTCAGTATGTGGTTTTCATAATTTCATGATTTATGGAAACTCCTCCAGTACTATACCAAGTCCTCTTCCACAGAACTGTTGATGCTTATTGACTGAATTAAGATATATAAGTAGAGAAATCGTTTCCACCATGCACCTTCAGCTTTAAAACTCGAAAGAAACTAATAAATTCCACATTACCTAGACTTATCACTCACCTATATTTGGATAAGGCTGTGAGCCTTCACCAAGCTGAGAAGCCTCAGGGTAACCTGCCATACCACTAAAGCCTGCCAAGGGTTGTGGTGGACCAACAAAATTAGGTGCGGCAGGTGGGGGATACTGTGGTGGCATGGGTGGTCTGTATGGCACAGAACCAAGAGTGATTGGGATATTCACATTTGAATTGAAGGCACCCTTCACTCTGACTTTCAGCTGTTGAAGAAATAAAGATATCTGAAACTGACAAATGAAAAAAGATCAGGACCCCCCCCCCCCTTTTGCTACTCTCCTACTCTTTGCTACAAACTGACAAATTAATTGCCAATGGGGGAGGAGAATTTTGTTAAATGCCAATGGAGGAGGAGGGACAAATTAAATGCTAATAGGGGGGAAGCAAACCATTACAATGGTATGGCTTCCCATGCCAATGTTCTTAAAACATCCTGGTCTACCCCTGTACAAAATATTCAATGCAAAATAATCCAACCTTCAGTTTAAGGTTACTGTTAACACAAAAAATCTAGTTAAAATTTCAAAAATCCTTTTTTTGCTCTGAAGTTAGAAAAAGCATTTCAGTTTTATTTGCCTAGAAAAAAAAACAAACAAACAAAATCTTAACAAGTACACAAGATATAGCAAAGGATGTGTTTTATGATGACTGGCGCCAAATACTTTTGGGAGTCAGTACATGGCCTCATGTGAACACTTGGAGGTTGGGAGAATTTATGAAAGTCATGGAAAGCTGAGACACAGTCAAGGGTTTAGCTATGTATAACTTTCTCAACTTCTTCAAACCCCCTCCCCCCTCCCCCTTTCCCTTCTCTTTAGATGAAGCCAGGTAAACAACAAAAAAGTCTCCTGCTGCATCAAAATTCAGTTATTAAGCCAAAGCAATAACAAAAGCAACTAACAATTTACCCTCAGGACATACGACAGCCTCAAACAATGACAACTTAATGTGGATGGTGGTAATGATGGAATTGTAAATGCCAGCATTGGTAAACGAGACTCTTCACCAGGCTTCACTCCTTCCTGAAACATGCTTGCAACCTTTTCCTCACCATGCCTTTGCTTTCCTATAATCATCACAAAAATGAATTGTTAGGAACTCTGCCAGCCTGTATCTATGTCACACAGAAGTTTTTAGGAGGTTCACATCTCTGGAATTACCTACATCTGCATGTACTTCTACAAGCATACAGGTGTACTTCACTAAAGCAAAAATTTACATTGACATGAACTGTATGCTAATCAGTCAATTTAAGGCAATTCTAAATGAAACCTTAGCCCATCAAAGAGGTATTATGATGAATATGTAAGAATAACATTCCCCAAACAACGATTGCAAACTGAATTCTTTTAGTCTGCTAACTTAAGTTTGTGTAAATTCTGGGGAAAAAAATTATTTAATATTTTTAAAACAGGATTAATTTTAAACCACAATTAACCACAGATAACTATGAATACCAGAGACATCTACAGAACATTAAAAGTACATTGTTTGTTGCTGCCTCTAACATCACAAAGTTTAATAACATTCATATTCGTCAACTTACCACATGAGGCAATATAAATGATGGCTTGAATAAGTTGGAACTCCAGACCAATAATTTCATTATTTGAATTATTACTGATGACAGCTGAGACTCCAATAGACTCACCAGGACAGTACCCACCCCTGTCGGTATAGAGTGTAATACTGAGAGGACCAGACTTACAACACAGGCATCCCACATCACGATTTTCAGCCATCTGACAGGGTTGCTAACAAAGAATAAGGGAGGATAAAAATCAGGACCCAGTTCTTCAAAGGAAGGATAATGCTATCCAACAGGTGAACCACCAACCAGTGGATAAATGGTAAAAAAAACCCTGCGCTAACCATTGGATCAAGAGATAGCTTTATCCACCCTTTAAATCACCAGGGCCACTGTTTCTTTAAAAAAACTCTTTCTGCATTTCTGGAAAATTCATTTTTATTTTCTGTAATTACCAGCATGAAAATTTTTGTCCTCTACAGGAAGAGTGCACTTGAATTCCAAATGAAAATGAAATAAATATTCTTACAGCATAATCCAAAATGCTTATTGCTGAAAATATATCAGTTGACTCCTACTAATCAGGCAGTATGATCCTATATAAAAGGAAAAATTTCAATTGCCACAAACATATGCATTCCGACATTGAAAATAATTGTAGTCACACTTATATTTTTGAAAGCACATTGTAAATTAATATGCTGAACAACTGGTTCTTTTCCTGGATCTCTGCTTTCTAACAAAAAATTAAAACATAAAGCCATGCATATGTCATGATGGAAAAGGGTTAATATTTACATCAGTCTGAGGTGTGATTTGCCTCCTGACATCTTGTGACCCATGGATTTTTTTCATTCAGTTCATGACATGTCAATATTTCCCAGAAACTTTGTACAGTAGGAGAGAGACTTGAACTGTTTCCTTTTATTTACGCAAACCATGAATTAAGAAAGGAATGCAAAAAACAGAATCAGCACTGCCCATTTGCTACACTCATATGTGAATAGTGCTGGAAAGGGAATTTCTGCAGACAGTAAACCCACTCAACAACAACAGCACCAACAAAAAGAGATTCAACAACATAAGGTTTTGTTTTATAGAGCGTTACAACATTAGTGCACTCACCAGGAGAGGTAATGTGTTGATGTCAACAAACTCAATCATGGTGAATGCTGCCTTTGTTGTGAAGTCAAATCTCCATGGGCGATCAATAATTCCCTTGAGCCAGTATCGGACATAGCCATGATTTGCTTCAACTGATGTTGGCATATTTTGATTTGGAATGAGAAATTGGAAGGGGTAAGAGTATTCCCCTGGCTGCAGAACTGGATCGTCACCACTCTCATTTGGACCTGTAAATAAAAACAAAGAAAAAGGATCGAGGCCATAAAAAATCTCTGCTAACTTGAACTAGGCTAACTCAAACTTCCTGCTAACTTAACAAGAAGAGATTTTTCCCTACATTTGACCCCATTTTTTAAAGTTATTTATTATCAGCAAACTTGAATTTGGTGAACTCAAACTCAACATTATATTAAACTAATTTTAACTAGTTTGTCTTGTTTTTCAAAGTAAACCTAGTTGAAAAAAATTGTAGATTGAGTGGTTTAATTTTTTGGGACATGTCTTGGCAAAATACTAGGAATGCAAATTGATGCAGAAAGAACTTGATGGTCTGCCAAATATTTTATACTCTTGACCTCAAATCCTGTCAATCATGCCTGTAACATTTAGCAAACCTACATCTTAGTTGCCTACTGTCATGCAAGCCATAAGGAAATATGCTTGCAACAAGGAAATTCCTGTAAAAAATGATTTTCGTGTTTTAGTTTCTACTACTTTTGAATATGATTTTTTTGATCACCTTAGACATGCAAATACACCATCGATCTGCATTTGATAATTTATTAATCATGAAACACATCATTGGTAATTACAGGGCGGATCGGAATAAATACGTTTATGTTTAAAAAAGAAAAAAAAGAAAAAAAACTCATTGCAATCTGCTTTTAAAAACAACTAAAAGTTAGCAGAGATGAAATGCACAGAAATACAGCCAAACTTCCACAACGCAAATGACAATAAAATATAAAGTTTAACTTCAACTCATTCATACACCCCAGGAAAACTGCCAAAGACAGTTGCTCGTGTAAAAATGTACCAGAGTAATAGATAGATAATGATGGCAATAACGTACATTTTCGAAAATACCCTAAATATCACGAAAAACAAGCCACTGAGCAACAGCAATCGGTTTCAAAACCATTGTTTACGTCTGAAAATAGCGACGAAAATATAAAATAAATTAAATGTACCTGATAGCAGCACACACAGCTGGAAATACCGAACTTACCTTTGCCAAACAACGTCGCCATAGTGTTGATGTACGTTTCACTGTTACTGTAATGTCTTGTCCTTCTATGCTCGCCAGATCCTGTCGTTTCAGACCAATGAATGTGTGCTTTGCCATGGAACTCGAGTCGAATGCCTCGCAGTTTTAACTCCTTGTTGACCTTCACACGTAGAGTACCATTCAGTGCCTCACCGGGGTAAAACGTTGTCTTGCCTCCATAAAATTCGACGATGAAGTATTCAATTTTACCCATTGTTCTGGTGATCGATCTTTTCAGCCTCAATGGATCTGATAATCGCAGCTTTACTGTAAAATCTTAGATTCAGCGCGGTGACCTCCCGATTGATGCGGACACAATACCCATGACTGGTACAATGGAAAGAGAGAAATTTAAATGATGTGCACATGACTAAGGGGGGTGGGGTAGGGTGGGGTTGGTTACAATTTTTGTGGCGTGGGAGGTCATGGGAGGCAAAGCCACCACAAATGTTGTCGAGATGCGTGATTCCGATCTTGACCCAATTTACAATTTTATTATTGTTCCTTTTTTTTTCAGAGTACCTTAAGTTGTCCTACATTCGCACTCGATACACAGTTGAGTTCTCTCCTATTGTTATTTTTGGCTTAAGCCACTACAACATGTGTCAGTTCAGTACTCGCGCTGACACTATGAAAGACAGACGATAAAGAACTCACAATCATTTTAAGTTTTCTACGCAGAAATATCACAAATATCTTAAATCATGAATCATTAAACTTAGAGGAAAATGCTTTTTGAAGAGAGCATTTTACGGTCTAATTCAGTAAATTATGTAGATCCGAAGATTTAACTTTTCAGTTCTTGCCGTGACACTACAAGGGACGATAAAAATCTCAAAATGAACCCACACTGGCATCCACCGACGCGTTATTTCGATCAAAACTTTTCTTTCCAGAAATATCTCAAAAGATGTGATCTTGATACGAGGCTCTGAGGATTTTTTTTCCTTTGAAAAGAGAGCATTTTATTGTTCGAGTCGGCGACTCACAAACTCTTTACGGTGGCTAATTTACGCTACCAATCCAGTACATAATACTAAATTACCCAGTAATACTCTCTCACTGACGCAGCACCACAGTTTCTTTAGAAACTTACCCCCTTTAGACAAAAGGTAGCTAATTTATGATGGTGATAGGACTGAGTGGTGTCCAATGCGTTTTGTAATCAGTGAGTGAGACCGCGCACCGGGAGTCCGATTTGTTTGGATGACACGAAGTCTTACTACCAATTAATCATAAAAATTACAATTTCCGGGAAAAAAAAGAATACGCCAAGTTATGAAAGAAAGGGAAAATTTGCTCTAAGAGACTGACAAAGGAAATAAAAAAAAATCATCGTTCATGGGGAAAAATTCTCCATTTTGATAAATCCCCAACAGTACACCATGGTCTTGTCATGTTTGACACGGTTGTGTGGTGCATAACTTGAATTGTGTCGTAGCAGCTGGTTTTTAAGCATGCAACTTTATTCAGTTTCAATTCTAATAATTGCATATTGTTTAATGAAGAGGTTTGACACACTGATCTCTCACACACTATATAATGAGTTGTTAGGAATGAAATAGTAACAATAAAATTAGAAATAGCTACCACTCTGTGACTGAAACAAGTTACTGAAGCTTGGACGACGACGACGGCGAATTTCGCGAATGAAAAGATTTTAGATGTATGATTCAAATGGATATTTTTCAAGAATATATCAAATCTGCCTTAAGGCATAAGAATTACCTCTCGGTTTAAAATTAAGGGCCTGGAAAAAGCTTCTGTCAACACTCCTGCGTTGCAAGCATTTTTAAATATAAACGTTGTGGATTCGTGATAACGGTGTCACTACTAACAGTGTCATCACTCATTTTTAGGGCGCCGCAGCTCGACTTCACCCATAAGAGCCAGCTTTGCTAGTTATAAAAAAACATAGGCAAGTTTACATATGTTAGCCACGTACAGATAAAACGCTTAAATTGATCTTCGTTGCAATCTTCAGTCGTTAGAAAATTCGAAGTAAGTCTGAAATAAGTGGAAAATTCCGACAAGAAGATATTACTGGTCAAAAAATAAAAAACAACTGATCAAAAACGTGTTCATAGACTCATAAAATCAGCCTTACAATTTGTAATCGATTAAATTGTTGAAGCAAACTTTGACTTCATTTTGGAATATAAAGAAAACTCAGGCAGCTAGATATCACGCAAGTAATTATCACTTATGAAAATTCCCTTCGCTAATTCCCCTCACATTACAACTGCAGTTCAAGATTGTTCAAAGATTCAAAGTCTTGAGAAAAAGCCCCTATTCCCACTGCTTGGTGCTGCATGCGAGTGCAATATTTTCCAAAATTAGACTTTGCTGGTAGACCGAACTTCTACAGAAAGTGCTTTGGTTCTGGTCAAGGAATGAATGTAAATCGTGAATGACATCTGAGCTCAGTTGTCGCCTTTGAATATAAACTTCTCCAACTGCATCATGGGATATTCCACACACACTGACACAATAAAGGCCACTGCATACGAAATGCCGAGTACACCGACATAAAAGAATGCCTAGAGAACAAACAAAGACAGTTATTCTCACACCTACAAACCTTAAGACATTACTCCGGAAAAGGCGGCAGCCACTATGCTTCTCGGGTCCATGGTCAAAATTGGAATGGAAAGCTAATATAAAGGTAGCTTCCAAGAGATAACAAAGTGTTCGCTACAAGGTTTCATTTTTCATATGGAGCGCTTTTCGATTGAGTGTAGTAAAACCAAAACCAAGTTGAACGTAATCAAACGAGTCAATTAGAAGAAGGAAAATATCGCAAGCAGCCAAGAAAACTACTTAAAGCGCGGGAAAACGCGGGTAACCAAGTCGAAAGTGGTTTCAGTAACGGATCCGCTTTTTGGTTAAGAAGGTGGCGCGAAATTCTCGACTAATCACAAAGCAAAGTAAAGCAGACCAAAGCAATCCCTGATTGCTTTGGACACTCAAATAAAAATTGTTACATTTTTCACAACTAGCCATTAGGATGATAAATATATACCTGCCAATTTTTTGGGGGTCAAAAGCGCGAGCTTCTTATCGTTATGATGCCAGCGTTTTCACCCAATGTCGGTGTTGTCCCTCACCTAAAATTTCTCTGACATTTTTCCTGGCTCACTGTAGAATTAAGATGTACTAGATGACCCACTTACCATATGCACATCAGAATATGCCCGAACAGTCTCAAAAGACTGAAACATAGCGAAGATGATGATGGGGTGAACCAGATAGGCACAGTACGTCAGCCGGCTCAGTGGAATCCAGAATCGAGCCGACAGGAATTTATTCACCAAACCTTGCAACAGAAACAAACCAAAAAAAATTGTTTTTCAATGCAACATTGAAAGATACGCTAGATATGACCATAAAAATCACCTGAAATCGTTGGCTCGATAGCCAGGCATGCAAACTGTTAAGGTCACATCTCAGCGACCTTAAGTAACACCAACTGTCCCTTTAGACCATCGATTACCCGGGAAGGGAAGATTGTTTATTTTTGTACAAAACTATGGATGAATTGTCACCTGTACACGGATTAATCCCTGCATTCCGAGGTCACTTAGAGACTTGTCGCTTATACAGGATACTTGACAAAATCTAGGCTGTTCTGCACTAGACAAAAATAAGCCTCACGCTACTGGACTTGCCATTTGCAGGAATTGGACTACTTCTGTAACCCAGCAGGTTTTTTTTACAGACAGATCCTTGACTAAAGTTAATAATGAACAGTTCATTTAGCATTGTAAAATGATTCTTCAAAACCTTGACTAGGTCCCTTAAAACGATCTCCCAATGAGCACAAATACTCTCTGAGTTCTATCATCCTTCTCATAACGTTGCAAACAGAATTAAATCACAGTAGAAAATAGGGGCGAAGTTAGTTATCGAAAAGACCCTTGAGAACCGAGGTGATTATATACTGAGCTGGTATTTTAAATTCTATTGTAATTTCTGCACTTCCTTTGACACTCAGCCAGTTATCAATCAAGACGTACCTCCAAGCCCATTATGGCAAGCAAAAATCACCCAGGCTAGTGCAAGGCTCCATGCAAACCTTGAGAAAGTTCCGTATATGATATTCTCAGCGCGAGAGAATTGCACGGGATTGTCTTTCCTTATGACTTTGTACTGACCATACAGAGTAGACAGGGCGAGAGCGATAGCAACACACCAGCCAGCCATGTTGATCAAGTACGTCTGAACCTTCAATAAATTTTATAACAGTCAGGAATCAACTTTGTATCCTGGGAGTCTAACGTTTTTTTTTTGTTTTTTTTTTGGGGGGGGGGGGGAGGGGACCAGGGGACCAGGGGACCATCCTTATGAACCTAGTCAGACCTAGTCTGTAACTCTCCCGGCTTTCAGCAGCTGTACATGGCAAGAAGAATTTCGTACCACAACAAAACATCACCTTCTGAGTGATAAGATGATCTTATTTCTTAAACCCACCTGAAGTAGTTTTTTTGGAAGAAGTTACTGGTTAATCACTCCTTGGCAGACAAATAAAGAGCCATGGAGAGAGACATGCAGACCGACAGTGGGAGATATATACAAACCAACACACAGCCAGACAAATACACTGACAGACAGAACAGACAAAGGGATAGACACAAAAAACAGACAACATAATTTGGTTTTAATCAACGTGGTTAATAATGTTATTGGCCTCTGTAAAGAGCTTCAAAACTGACGTTCGCCCATGAGCCCTTCGTCAGAGCGAATAGAGGGATTTTGGGTTGTGTGTGTGTGAAAGACAGACTGACTGACTAACTGACTGACTGAATGACCACCTGACTGATTGGCTTACTGAATGATTGACTGACTAACTGACTGACTAACTAACTGACTGACTGACTGGCTGACTGGCTGACTGGCTGACTGGCTGACCGGCTAACTGACTGACTGGCGAACTAACAGACTGACTGACTGACTGACTGACTAACTGACTGACTGACTGACTGACTGACTGACTGGCAGACTGGCAGACTGGCTGACTGGCTAACTGACTGACTAGTGAACTAACAGACTGACTGACTGACTGACTGACTGACTAACTGACTAACTGACTAACTGACTAACTGACTAACTGACTTACGACTAGCTGACCGACTGACTAGCTGACTGAAACAGGCCAGCAAACTGACCTCAACTAGCAACGGAAACACAACTCTGACTGTTCTTCTAGTGAATTGCCCATCAACATGTATGTGACAAGATTGCCAATTACGTACCTTTCTAGGAAGTCTCCAGTCCTTTACGTGAAGAAGTAAGTAGCCAGTTACCATGCCAACAAGATACGGTGAAATACGACAATAAGGCTTTTCGTAAGTCAGAGACATGGAATCCACATGTTTCAGGCTGCAAAATCAATAGATAAATACACATTGTTGATCGCCAAGCGATTCTCGCCCATGCGAATACTAGATAATTTGATTTTATCAACTGAGTTAATAATGTAAATTGCTAAAGCTGACGTTTCGAACGTTAGCCCTTCGTCAGCTTTAGAAACTCTTTAGGGTGACCAATTTAAATTATCAACTCAGTTGACATAAAACCAAATTATCTTGTAACACCTCCTTCGACGCCACACCTGAGTTTCTTGAGAAACTTACCCCCTTTATTTGCAGCAGATACTAACTGAGTCAACCAATCAAGGTTGGTGATTTTTCCACGTGACTTTTCAAAACGATACATTAAAATACAACTCACAAGTGCAAAGGTGAAAGAGCAGACAAAAGAGGGAGTTCTCACGTTTCTTCCTGAGCTGCTTTACTAAGCATAACGGCAGCAACGTTGTAATGTGCATATATCACAGCTGTGGTGACGAAACTGATGCTCAGTAAGCACCCCACAATCACAATCAATCCTCGAAGACGAAACCTAAGAAGAAACAAACAAGAACAGAAGATGACTAAGCCTTGGTTTAGATTTCCTAATCCATAGAGAATGAAGTCCTTTGCATAGAAGAAAAAGTATTTCCAAGGAAAACATTAAATTAGTTTTTCCCTATTTCTCCCTGTTATTCAACATTTACTTTTCAGCAAACGGAGAGGTTCAACTCATCTAGTCAAAAATTAATAAAATGTCATTGCATTTTACTGTCTTTAGATTTTCGTAAACTTCCAGAGAAAACATTTACAACGGTTGAAGGAAGTGAAAGGTATAATTTGCGAAGACGGGGATGTGGAGGAAAATGATACCCGCCTGGACAAAGTAGACTTATTCCTCAGACACAGGAGCTTTTGCAAGAGACCAGCCGTAAATATCAGCTCCATCATTTATACGAACTTTTCTTTTCAGTAACAGATGTACTCTCTCTTCAATTCATACCTGTACGCTACGAAGAGTATAGCGGGAGCAATGATGTGAAACTGCATGTCATTCGCTAAGTACCAGGCCCAACCAAAGCACTGTAGAGAAAAACATCGGCAGTTATGGCCACAATTCCATTGGACACATACAAAAAACTAACAGAGGAAAACATCGTACATCCATTTGGAGTACTCAAAAAACTGCAGTTCTGGCCACAATTCTTCTGGCCACATTTAAAAACAGGCAGAAGGTCCTCGACGCTGCCTTAAGGCCTGGCCAAACGCACGCAAAATTTCAACGCAAAATCTTGCAACATTGTTGCGAGCAATGTGTTGCACACTTTTGGCCACCCTGTAGCAACACGTTGTGATATGTTGGATGGTTTTGGACCAAGTTGAAAATGGTCAAAGTTTTGTTGCAACATTTTTGGACGTTGCAAGATGTTACGCGCGTTTAATCAGCTTCTTCACGATTTAAAAATGTTGCAGGACATCGCGTTGAAATGCCCAAAACATTTCTCTGACTGACGTAAGGGAAGCAAAGGCAGGAGGGAAGTCCTGAACTCCTGATTCAGTCTCACGCATCACATGTATAAAAGGAGGACTTCCAATCTTCCTTTAGTGGAGGTTTTCGCCGGACACATTGGTTCATAATGCAAGAATTACGCTCGCCTATCTGCACAATTCACACATCACCCGTTTCAGCCTTAATCGCGTGTCACGTATAAATACTTTGTCACCCTCTAATGTTAATACTTAGGGAAAATTCTCACTGATGCATTCATGCTAGTTGGATAGAAGTTGTTAATGTAGAGTAAGTTGGTCCACCAATACTTGTCGCACGGGTTCTTTGCCTGTGCTTGATACCAAAGAGGGCCGTCACCAAGAAATCCATTCAGTTTGTCGTAAAACAACAAAACGAACATGTAAGCTGGAGTTAATCTGGGGAAAGATATGAAAAAATCCATTACACGAGGATCACTACCCAAACTTGTTATAAAAAACTATCACAATGCATCAGGCACTGACCTAGAGAGAGCAAATTATCAATGTCTACCTGAATGAAAATCATTTAAACGTAAAAAAAGCTTCATAAACCATTGGAAAATTGTTTCTATCCCAGCCATTACTAAGGTGGATGAAAATTTGACACTTATGGCAGTTCTGAGGTTCCAACCTATGCGCTGGGAAATTATCTGCAAATGTCCTTCGAATCCAAGTACGGACGCCACCATTTTGAAATATCTCAGTAACCTGGCCGCATACGCAAAACCACAACGCCGCACGTCACAAATAACTTCTGCTTTAGTCATAACTACAATTATAGACAAAAGCAATTAAAACCGTCTTTCTATGTGGCTCCTAACTACTGAAACTCAGCCGGTTGGTAATCTCCTCTTCAGCCATCGACTTGGTTTGTTACGCAACATATCACGAAGATCTTTGAGGTTTGTAAATAAACTAAGAGAGATGATAAATTTGGAGTTGTTTCAACCTGTGGACTTAACGATGACGAATTTAAAAATTGTCAAGCGAGGAAAAGACTTACCTCCAAAAACGATGGAAGTAGTACTTAAAAAGTGGCAGCTGTCCATTTTTCTTCTCCATGTGACGCAAAGACAAATACGAAACCAGGAGACCACTGTGAAAAAAAAAAAAGGTTAATTACATAAACTGCTGTGTTTTACAATTAAGAATTTCCTTTTCTGAAAGAAGCCGTAACAGCACACGCGTAAAATTACGACAATTTTCCACGAGTTGGACACCGACAATCAGCTGCTGACACGTAACTTACCTTTTGCGCCAATCTGTCAGGTTAATGAATGAATGACAGAGCCTTCACCATTCTCCATCTGACGTCGTTTATCGAAATTTTCTCGGATAATGGCTGCTAACAACACTGAATAATTCGTATCGCTTACAAAAGATGACGTAAAAATTTTCCCAGAAGCGGAAGAAAACCAAAATAATAGAAAAACCGAGTTTTGCTCGGCTTTGGCAATGGCATTTTCCGCCGATTTTTGCCCTGTAACCGAGCAGATTTCTTCTGTTAGTACGGAAAAAGTCGATAACTGAGGATTCGGTGAATTGAAAGTTGTGCCCACAGCTTGGTTTTGTTATGATTCCGCGCATTTCATTCATCTTGAATCTTGTTGCGCCTACGCAGTTAACGACCTTTTTTCACAGATTGTGGATCCATTCATTCATTCATTAAGTCGAGTTTCTTATTAATAAAAACGTATTTTGTTTATACACTAAACAAAATAATACACTGTTGCTTTTAGATGTGGAATTTCTCTTCTCGTGTTTATCTCGATATCTTACGCGTTCGCTGTGCTCATTCGTGAGCTACCGAGTTGAACACTAAAAGAGAAATTCCATATCTACGTGCGCCCGTGTATTATTCTCTATTTAATACATGGGATGTAAGCACACAGTAATAACTAAAACACCCTTCTGCATAATACCATCGCAAATTGCCGATGATAAGAAGTATCCTCTACCGGTTAAGAGAGTGGCCTTCTGCATAATACCATCGCAAATTGCCGATGATAAGAAGTATCCTCTACCGGTTAAGAGAGTGGCCTTTAAAAACGTTAGGGAAACGACTCCTTCATTAGGATTGGGCGACAACAAACCACAGATCTCATAGACTTGCAATTATACTGATGTATTAAAAGAGTAGAAATAAATAAAAAATTGCGAAGGGCAGCCTTGTGAAGTGTCTTGATTACCCCTATGCATTATGAACATCTCCCTTAGAAAGAAATAAATACAAAAATTACACCATAAACTAAATAAGGTAGCCGTCTACTACATACCTCAGGAAGAAGAAACTGTCCACCGAAAAGGTAGCATTGCCAATAGCTTCAAACGTAAATCGTTGTATGATTTGGAGCAGGAGGAGGAAGTTACCTGCAGATTAAAAAAAAAAAAAAAAGAGAAAAATACGAATGATGTACGGTACTTCGTACCCGTGGAAAGACCTAGCTTGAAATATGCCATTCGCAGGTGAATCCAATAGTAAACATTAAAGGAAAAAGACAAGGAGAGACTCCAATTCTAGCGATTTTATTGTATTCTAACTGGCGGTTTTATTGTGCGCTTCACAGAAACAAGCGGCGAAGCTGACAATTTTCCGTCCCAGATCAATTGCAGCTTCGCCGCTTATTTTCATGGCTCCGCCAATTGTAGGCTCGATAGGGTGCGGAAAAAACAAAACCAAAGAAATCACAACTGCGAGTCAGTACAAAGGACAATAAAATCCACGTTTTTCTTTGTCTATTTCTTTACCGAGCTTAAAAACATATCATCTTTCTTATTTTTCCTACTCAAGATTAGTTTTCACTTTGAATCTGTTTGGTTGAGAAATTAAACGAATTTTTTACAAAATCACGGCGAAGTAGAGCAAAACCAAACCCATACAATTGTCAACAGTCGATCAAAAATTGCTTTATGAAGTGAACAATACTTACTCATAGCTGATACAGTTTGAAACCCATACACATGTCCCAGGATCACCCACCACATACTCATCACTCTCATTCCATTGATTGACGTGATGGCACTGGCAGGGACTTTGGTGTCCATAATACGGCTTGTGTTTTTAATTAATGAGAAACACAGAAAAAACTGCACCACTACATCTATGGGAATGTAACAGAGATAGAAGATAGAAGAAATAAGGATTGAATTTATTTCATCAACGATTCTTGAGGAGTGGTTCCAGTGCACGGTAAACCGAAAGTATTTGCATTGTTCTGGTTTCTTGATCAGTGGACCCTCGTTACATATCTGACCCCTATCTTCCCCGTCATTAATAAATTAGCGTATCTGGGTGCCAAAAATTCCACAATGTGAAGAAAATCTGAAACCGACCAGGGCTGCCCGAACTTCGCTAAAAAATATGAACAAAAACTGAAGAAGAAGCAAACATGTTCGATGTGCGAGCAACGACGCCCGAGACCTAGACGATCAGAAGAAAAAAAACCTACCAGTAATGGCCCAAGCGAACGTTTGTGAGCAATGGACGCCATGTTACGCGTTACGCCATTAAAGTGGATGCTAAAATTCGCAAAAAATATAATTCTCGGGTTTTCTTCAAAAATTTAGGTTTGTTGAATGTATTGTTATTTCTTTTTTTATCTTGGAGAGTTAAGTTTGAACGTGATACGTGATAATGGTGAACTCGCAAATTGTGTTCTTGTGCGGCTAGTACTTATTGCATCCCTGGATCGTGCAACTGATCTTTTTGTTTTCAACTACGACTCTATTTGCAATTTTGAAGAGCCAAACAGAGGTTCTTGCCTTTTGAAAATCCTACTTCAAGGACTTCTGTTCAAATTCAACGGCAAAGAAGTTCGTAAAAAGAAAAATACGGTTAGAGCTGCACTCACAAATAAGGAAGTACTGCCATGGCAGACCCATCCTTAGGAATAAATTGATCAACAGGCTCACTTCTTCGAAGGGAAGAAAACGCTATCTACTGGATAAAGGTATCTATATATTATGGATAGCGCAGTATGATCCGATGAAAAGCGATTCATCCGTTAGATAGCGTTGTCCGTTCTTTAAACATCAGGGTCCTCTACTTACTTGGCTCATCTTTCCTCTGGGGAAAACTTGAAAGCCTGGAAGATGCACTAATTGCCACTTCAGGGGATGGGTTCAAAAATTGCGTGGTGTCACTGCTATGCGTGCCACTTCCTGTGAATGAATCAGGAACATCACCTTCAAGTGTTACCGGGGATTCATCTCTGATTGGCATGAAGCCATTGCTTTTGTTGACAGGTGCGGAGGGTTTCTTCGAAAAGCTTATAAAAATGTCGCAAAGTGTTCCAACAAGGCAGAGATACAGGATTAGACCACACAAGATCCTGCGAACAGTTATTAAAATTATTAATAAGAAGAATAATGATGCTTTAATTATCTTGAAAACTACATGGCATCTGATTAAAGTGTTTGATTACATGCAAATTATTTTCAAACCCTTTTGTTTGTAAACTAATACCTGAACAATAACTATTCTCTGTGTTTAAAAAAAGTGCAAAACATTGGTTGTAATTTGATTATTAGGAAAGAGACCACTTAACCAGTACATACACATGCATTTATTCTTCACAGCCTAGAAGTGATTGGCATGTAACTTCTCCCTATACTATCTGAACATCATCCACCAAACAGGTGATGTGATGGATCAATATCAGTATCTGGGCAACTGCCCACCTATCCCCCCCCCACCCAACAACAGTCAGTTGATAACAAGTTAGGGTTAATGTTGGGTTAGGGGAGGGGTAGGTGGGCAGTTGCCCAGATGCTGATATTGATCCGTTGTGAATAATCAAACTTATCAAACTAAAGTTATCTTCACCTTGTTAAGGAAATGTGTTGTAGCTAGCAAAGAAGAATTTACAATCAGATCTTGGGAGTTAAGGGTTTAAAACTTATTCAAGTTTGATTTGTATGCAAGTATTAAAAGCAATTGTAAACATAGGCGTGTGTAGCATGCAAGAATTATTTTTTTGGCTGCGCAGGTTGAGATCGGACTCTTTGTGTACCTAATGTTTTCATTTTTGTAACAGAAAAAGACCATAACTTTCCAATGGATGAATATATAGTATTACTTCAATCACCTTAAGAGAAACAAAAGGAAAGAAACCTAATTTATCTGCATTCACACAGGTATTTTGTGGTCTATTGTCTACATACTTTTAAACAAAAATAAAATGCATAGGTGCCACTCTTACTGTTGTTTCCCTCACAGCCGTTATTTGGTCTTGTCACACAACACCATATATTCCCCATTGGGAGAGTGTATTGCATGATGAGACCAAATAATGGTTGTGAAAGAAACTAAGCTAACTACCGTTCCTCCAACAGAGAGAAAACAAAAATTATTCGTCTACCATTAGTTGCCTCAAAAATAATTCTACATAATTTTCAAAACAAAAAGCAAACTGAAACTTTGTTGTATTTCCAATATACCCTAACCAAGGATATGCTGTGATCTCCAATAAGTGAAGATACATTGAACAAGAGAAAAGGATAATATTTCAAAGAGGGCTTCTTGATTGGTTTTTATCTATCTGGACTTTGCCCTGTATGTGTGAGAAATATGTGATAAATGCAGGTTGTTTACAAGGAATTAACACACTAGTTGGTTGAGTCCAAGGTAGCTAAAAGCCAATTTTATTAGTAAGTCAAAACATGGGAGAATTGCTTGGAAAATATACCATCAGTAGCATTTAGTTCCATGAGAATTTTTTTCAATGGGGTTGGACAATGTGGTTATAATACCTGATTAAATGCAGGTTGTTTACAAGGAAATGACACATGATGGAGCAAAGTCTAATTTGGTAAAATAGAATTTGATCGGTGGAATACAATTCAAGCACATGAAAAATTGCCTAATGGTTATGTAATGCAGTGATTTGGTATGTTCTGATTAGACTTTGGATGTTGTTTTCATAGTGTGTGATGGAATGTAAGTTGATCAGCATGTGAGTTGCGTGTAAAGGAGCAGAAAAAACATGTTTTAACTTTAAAATGATACAAAAAGTTATACGCCAACCTTTCATACCCCGGTAAATCTCAACCTCAACTGTCAAGGCTCTCGCAAAGGACACAAACTACTACACTTATCAATATTAGCCCAAAATTTATGGTTTATGTCATTCTTTGTGCACAGCCCCTTGATTCCATGACATCATTTGCAAAAAAGCTGTGATATGATTGACATGAGATACATACCCTAAATGCTGTGACTGGTGTGAGATATCTAAATGCTGTGATATAATTGGTGCAAGATACATACCCTAATGCAGCAATCTGATTGGTGCAAGATACATACCCAAATGCAGCAATGTGATTGGTGCTTACAACATACCACTCTATACACTAACATAGAGTTATTTTTTTTTAATTAAGTGAAAATAACTGAATAAAAATTCTTGTATGTACTTACAGAGTGAGTATTACTCCAGTTGTGTATTCTGATTTCTTCTGACAGTAAACAGCTTTGCCGCTTGGTGGCAGTCCATATCCTTTCTGAGGCCTTAATTCTACCTCTGTCCTATTCATATACTTATTGATTCCTATGTGGAAATAAAAAAATAATAATAAAATCAAGACTTAACTACTCAAAAATTCTAACATTCCAGCTTTCACCTGACTTGTACTATCTTGGGAATACTACCTTACTAGACTAAGTATAAAAATTGTGATTGTACACACCTGTAAACATATCTTGCAGTCCTGCTGTAACATCCTTTTCACTGCATTGTTTTGGAGCACAAATACCCCAGCGCACAGGAATAGACTAGTCAGGTAACAAAGACAAATGATGACTGCATGCACAGTTATGTACCATCTAAGCTCACTCATTACATCCTACAGGGTTTATTAACCACTGGATATTGGATAAATCTCTAATTGTTGATTCTCAAAGGCCTGAGTTGTTTATTTTACTTCAGATGTGCTCAGTATTCTATCTTTACTTAAAACCTTTCACTCCCACTTCTCATTAGAAATGCTGCTTACTGTCTGCAATACAATTCTTCTAATGTAAGTTCTGAGCATTTGGTATTGGATCAACTGACAATCCCCTGATTTAGCAGAAAATGCTTTAAAATCTTGGAAAAGTGGAATAGGTAAATAAGTTTCTTTAGTTATTATAATACAATAGATTTAAAATGTTTTGTAAGAACTCAGTCAAATATTTTTAATTCATAATTTAACATTGTGTTAAAATTTATATACTACTAACCTCAGTAATAGTTAGGGGAGGCTGTGGAAAAGCCACATAGGCCAAACAATAGTGGGCATCAGGAATACTTTCAGTACACTCACTGTAAGATCCTAACCAACCAGTGTTACCCAGAAAAAGTCCACTTTGAGGTTTACCAATAGCATCCAAATCTGAAGTAAATAGACAGCCACCAGCTATTGTAAGTTGATATGTACTACTAGTATTTTAACTATCAATGTATAGTAATGTAGTTATCAAAATGATTGACTTTACCACAATAACCATTATCACCATTTAGAACACCATATCTCAACTGAGACAACACAATAAGACCAGCCAATGATGGAACAGCCAAGATAAACTTCTTGCAATATAAAAAAATGTAAAATAGTTGCAGATGAAAGACTCAAAAAATTAAACAATCCATCAATTTTTGTCTAAAAAACCTGAACACAGTGCTGGTTTATCTGTCTCCCATTCCCACACATAATTAGCAGTTGCAATCAGCGCATCGCCGGGGGGCTGGCTCTTGTCCACAATGGTGGGGTTCCGTAATAGTTAGGTGTCCGCAAGGTGAGAATCGACTGTATTTAGTGACAAAACCATCAGCTGAACTACTATTCATTCTAAGAGTGCCAGTTTGCTACTCGCAGTCTAATGCCCCATTCACACCAAAGCTTAAACATGTTTAAAAGTTGTTTTGTTAAACACAGTTTAATTTTTTTTTTCTTCATAGAAACTATTTAGCCGAATATTTTTGACTTGAATGTAGCACATTGGAAATGCAAGTTAGCAAGTACTTGGATCCAATGGAAAATCAAGTTTTTCAGTTCTCTGTTTATAATTTTCATTCAATGAAAACCAGTTTAACAAAACATGTTTTACTGGTGTGAATGGGGTATAAGATTGTTATCTCTCAATCGAAATACACTTAAAACAATGACTCAAGTTCGTCTCTCAATATTTGAAAGTCATACTCTGTGAGACTATCGACGAAATTCGAACGGATCGTCTGGAGTACAGGCGGTCGATAGCGGATTCTACCAGACGGTGTAGTACGTTGCACAAACCTCAGGGGTAGTTAAACTGCTACAATTTATTTATAGTCGTCACCTCAGAGAGTTGACCCTTTAAGAAGTTGACAGAAACCACCGTACGCAAATACGTTGTTCCTTTACTCAGGTATAAAATTAAATTCAATCGAGCTACCGAAAATATCCATAGTGTTTAATCGACCTTAAAGGGATCAGAGAACATTGAGACGCAGAGAAGTTATCAGCGATCAGTTTCCTCTTTGGCCGTGAGATAAAGGTAAAAAAAGATATCACGATTTCTTGATCACCTGACATCTAGTATCAAAACCGGTTCACATGACATCATGCTAAAGATAGAACTGGACGGTACTTGCGGTTCGTACAGAAAAAAAGGTTAGGCAAAGTTTATAAGGAGAGTTAAGTTGGTCATTTTGTCACGCAACTATTTAGGCTAATATTCGAGATTCGTAACCGAAAAGTTGGAAATTAGACGCGCCATACTCACAACTATAGAATAGCGGCGAACTGAACGATGAAAGTTTCTGGACGATAGCTTGGCACTCTTCGGAGACGTCTGAGAAATTAAATTTCGGGAGTGGAAATGGGAATGGAAAGCCAAACTGCCGAGCGATGTGACTGTTGCCTTCCCAAACGGATCCAGGAGATGAAGATGAACATCTCTGAAGCACAGAAAAGGTGACGAACACAGCAAAGGATTTAACAGCAGCTGTCTTCGTTGTTGCACAACTCGCCATGATGAGGCCGGACGATGAGCCGTAACGAAATGTGATGTCATGACGATGAGAAAGCGTATAACACTCGATAACTGAGAGAGAGAGACTGGAAACGACAGCTATTCTTGGAGATTGCGATTAGGCCCTATGTGAGCAACGCGAATCAACGAAAGGTTTGTAAGGGAATTTGACACTTGGATGTAACGAAATGCTCGTCCGTGAACAACTTGAGACGACGAAATAGAATCAGCAATCGAGCTAGAACGCAATCTTGAAAAACTAACGACAAACGCCCTGAACAGTCTTGGAAAGTAAAATAAATCATGAAAATTTTTTACTTGTTTGTTTCTCTTTGGTGGTTGATATGATTAATGTGAGAAAAAGAAAATGTAACAACGTAAGTTATTTGGTATTTCTGTCTATTTTTCTCTCTTTCTCTTTTTTTTCCATTTCGGTGAGTTTCTGTATGTTTGATTTTTATACAAGAGGGTGAATCTTTTAAACCCCCTTACAGAACCCCAAGACCCTCTCCCCTTTAACTTTCTATACGCCCACTGGCAAAGAATGTCCATATGGAAAAAAAGTGTTCATGAAACTACTTTACAGCTTCAGCGGAGTGCTTGCAGCGTAGCACCATAAGTAAGATAATATGGTAAGTCATCAAGACGCGAAAACATAATCATGACGTTGGGACTGTGTCCGTCCGTCGCAACATTACGCTCTTTCATGTCTGTGTTACATGCGACTTGAAACGAAGCTTTCCGGATTTCGAGAACATTTGGAGCCCCCCCCCCCCTCCCCCGACGGCTTGGCCAAATCTATTCTTTGCAGCGCTCAATAAGATATCTCATATTCTCGTTCCAAATTGACCAAGGATGAAAGTATAAGTAGCTTATAGAGTGTTCTGGAACAACATTGAACGTTGCAGTCTGATTGTCCGGGTGGGAGTAGTTCTGAGGAGGACTGTTGTCGTTAATAGTAACTATCCTTTCGACAACCTCAGCGGAAATCATCATTAGTGTCGAGTCTCGACACAAATCTACGTCGATCACTTTAGTTTTTACAGTAGTTTTTTTCAGGTCATATTTGTGCACTCCTCTACAGACCACCTAAAATGAAGGAAAATTGATTGATATTTACAAATAGCGGTCTCTTTACTTGAGATGTGGATGCGATCGGCAAACCTCAAAGTGGACTTTTTCAGGGGAACACTGGTTGGTTAGGATCGTACAGTGAGTGTACTGAAACCATACCTGATGCTCATTATTGTTTGGCCTATCTATTTCCAAAATAAGACTCTACTGGTAGACTGAACTTTTACAGAAAATGCTTCTCTGGTCAAGGAATGAATGTAAATCGTGAGCTACCCTGAGGAAAATAATCCGCTTTTGACTCCTTTGTCCCTACGGAAGTCTAATTTGGAGCATATCAACTTCTCATTACTCTAAAAGGTAATTCTTCCCATGGATCACTGACATTACCCAAGAGAATATTCTCTTGGATTACCGTATTCGCTATTTATGAGAATTTTTTAATTCATAGTAAAAACACCTTTCCCTCATCAGCTAGCACGCGATAGAAATCGAGAACAAAGAATCTAATTGTTTTAGTACAAATCTAGTGGTCATTACAAACGTAACAACAAGAGAGGCTTGTTGTTCACACCCACACACTATTTGGGTAATCACTTTACTCACTGCTCAATCACAGAAAAGATGGCGAGTAACGAAATCTAGTAAGTTTATCCTAATTCTTAATATCTACCTGCTCATCAATTAATGGCCGGTAAAAGGAGAATTTTTTAACTAATCACTTAAGTTCTAAATTGCAACTATTTTCGCAGCCAAGGATTACAACCCAGGCCTTCAAACCGAAATATTCCTGATCTAGAAATGCATACATTTTGAATTACTATCATGCAAATCACAACTGTTTCCTGCGTTAGCATTTGCGCAAAATCCTTTGGCTTCTGGGTGTTAGTTTCGAAACGCTTAGTTAATACACATTTTATTATCGTTTTTGTTCTGGTTCATTTCTATCAATAAGTCTTTCAATAGTTAATGATTATTACACAATAAGTGTTTTTATCTCCGATCAATTCCCATTTAAGTACACGTGTAAAGATTCTATTTCAATCGCAACTGAATCACTGCTACAAAATCATCGCTGCAAAATCGTAACTGCTAGATAATCGCTACAAGCTATTTGCTACCATTAGGAGCTAGACCAAAGTAAGTATCTATTTCTTTAACATTTACGTTGTTTACCTTTTGTATTTGTTATTGGTGTAGTTCTCGTATACAGTTTTCCGCGCAATCGTTTCATTTTTAGTTAGGTTAATGTTACATTTCGCAACGCATTTTTCTTAGTTTAGTTCATGTTGTATTTTCTTTTAGTTCGAACTACACACACACACGCAACCTCAACCGCTACTCTTATCGAGCAAATTTCGTCTTAGCGCTATCATCCAAAAACAATAAAGATCACTGTGTGCGTTCGAATTGTCCGCTCATTCTCTTAGGTAACCTTTTGAGGTTACACTGAGGACAAAGTCAGATGCTAACAACAAAAAATGTTAAAAGCGACTAATTATCAAAAATTATTAATTGCATTGGATGTATTGTGATGACCATAATGATGATCATAACAATACGTGTCAGTGTTAGAATAGTGCATCAACGAATGAAGTGTGCGAGACACTTGCTTCCAGCCATGACATCTGAGCTCAGTTATCGCCTTTGAATATTAACTTCTCCAGCTGCATCATGGGATATTCCACACACACTGACACAATAAAGGCCCCTGCATACGTAATGCCAAGTACACCGACATAACAGAAAGCCTAGAGACCAAACAAAGACAGTTACTTTTAAACCAGCAAACCGCGATACATTTATCCGGAAAAGGCGACGGCCTTTATATTTCTCGGGTCCATGGTCAAAATCATTTTTGCTGGAATGGAAAGCTAATATAAACGTAGCTTCCAAGAGATAACATAAAGTGTTCGCTACAAGGTTTCATTTTTCATATGGAGCGCTTTTCGATTGAGTGTAGTAAAACCAAAACCAAGTTGAACGTAATCAAACCAGTCAATCAGAAGAAGGAAAATATCGCTAACAGCCAAGAAAACTACCTAGAGCGCGGGAAAACGCGGGTAACCAAGTCGAAATTGGTTTCAGTTATGGATCTACTGATTGGTTGAAAAAGTGGCGTAAGTTTATCGACCAATCACAAACCAAAGTAAAGCAAACCAAAGCAATCCCGGATTGCTTTGGACACTCAGATAAAAATGGCTCCATTTTGCACAGCTATTCATTTGGAAGATAAATATATACCTGCTAATTTTCATGGGGTCAAAAGCGTGCGCTTCTAATCGTTATGATGCCAGCGTTTTCACCCAATGTCAGCGTTGTCCCTCACCTAAAAATTCTCTGGCATTTTTCCTTGCTCGCTGTAGAAGTTAGAAGTACTAAATGACCCACTTACCACATGCACATCAGAATATGCCCAAACAGTCTCAAACGAGAGAAACAGATTGAGGATGATGATAGGGTGAACCAGATAGGCACAGTACGTCAGCCGGCTCAGTGGAATCCAGAATCGAGCCGACAGGAATTTATTCACCAAACCTTGCAACAGAAACAAATCAACAAAAGTTTTTTAATGTAACATTGAGAGATTCTCTAGATATGAAAATAAAAATCACCTGAGATCATTGGTTCGACGGTCAGCCATACATACTGTTAAGGTCACATCTAAGTGAAGTACCATTAATTGTCCCTTTAGACCATCGTTACCGGGGGGAGGGGGGGGGGATCACCTGTCCACGGATTAATGGCTGCATTCCGAGGTCACTGAGAGACCTGTCTTTTATACATGATATTAGACAAAATCTAGGCTGTTCTGCACCAGAAAAAAATAAGCCCTACACTACTGAATTTGCCATCAGCAGGAGTTGGATGACTTCTGTAATCCAGCAGGTTTTGTTACAGACAGATCCTTGACTAAAGTTAATAATGAACAGTTCATTTAGCAGTGTAAAATAACATTCTTTAAAACTTTGACTAGGTCCCATAAAACGATCTCCCAATGAGCACAAATACTCTCTGAATTCTAACATCTGTCTCATAACGTTGCAAACTTCTGTAATCCAGCAGGTTTTGTTACAGACAGATCCTTGACTAAAGTTAATAATGAACAGTTCATTTAGCAGTGTAAAATAACATTCTTTAAAACTTTGACTAGGTCCCATAAAACGATCTCCCAATGAGCACAAATACTCTCTGAATTCTAACATCTGTCTCATAACGTTGCAAACTTCTGTAATCCAGCAGGTTTTGTTACAGACAGATCCTTGACTAAAGTTAATAATGAACAGTTCATTTAGCAGTGTAAAATAACATTCTTTAAAACTTTGACTAGGTCCCATAAAACGATCTCCCAATGAGCACAAATACTCTCTGAATTCTAACATCTGTCTCATAACGTTGCAAACTTCTGTAATCCAGCAGGTTTTGTTACAGACAGATCCTTGACTAAAGTTAATAATGAACAGTTCATTTAGCAGTGTAAAATAACATTCTTTAAAACTTTGACTAGGTCCCATAAAACGATCTCCCAATGAGCACAAATACTCTCTGAATTCTAACATCTGTCTCATAACGTTGCAAACAAAAATTAAATAAACAATCAAAAATAGGAGCGAAGTTAGTTATCGAATGGACCCTTGAGAACGGAGGTAATTACATACAAAGCTAGTATTTCAAAATCTATTGTAATTTCTGCACTTCCTTTGACACTCAGCCAGTTATCAATCAAGACGTACCTCCAAGCCCATTATGGCAAGTAAAAATCACCCAAGCTAGTGCCAGGCTCCACGCAAACCGTGAGAAAGTCCCGTATATGATATTCTCAGCGCGAGAGAATGGCACGGGATTATCTTTCCTGGTGACTTTGTACGGACCGTACAGAGTAGACAGGGCGAGTGCGATAGCAACACACCAGCCAGCCATGTTGATCAAGTACGTCCGAACCTTCAATAAATTTTATAAAAGTCAGGAAATAACTTTGTATCCTAGGAGCTTAACACACTTCTTTATTATTATTTTTTTTTTAGAGGGAGGGACCATCCTTGTCAGACCTAGTCTGTAACTCTCCCAGCTTTCAGCTGTACATGTACATGACAAGAAGAATTTAGTACCACAACAAAATAACACCCTATTTCTACACCCTATTTATCACAGAGATAAGATGATCGTACTTCTCGAACCCATCCGGAATAGTTTTTGGAAGAAGTTACTGGTTAATCACTCCTTGGCAGACAACTAATAGGCCAAATAAGCCATGGATACAGAGAGACACATACTGACAGAGAGAGATATATACAGACAAACACACAGCCAGACAAATCCACTGACAGACAAACAGAACAGGCAAATAGATAGACACACAAATAACAAACAACATAATTTGGTTTTAATCAACGGGGTTAATAATGTTATTGGCCACTCTAAAGAGTTTCAAGTTGACGTTCGCCCATTAGCCCCTCGTTAGAGCGAATAAAGGGATTTTGGGTTGTGTGTGTGACAGACAGACTGACTGACTGACCGACTGACTGACTGAATCACCAACCGACTGGTTGACTTACTGACTGACTGACTGACTGGCTGATTGACTGACTAACTGACTGACTGGCTGATTGACTGACTGACTGACTGACTAGCTGATTGACTGACTAACTGACTGACTGGCTGATTGACTGACTGACTGACTGACTGACTGGCTGATTGACTGGCTGATTGACTGACTGACTGACTGACTGGCTGATTGACTGACTAACTGACTGACTGGCTGATTGACTGACTGACTGACTGACTGACTGGCTGATTGACTGACTGACTGACTGGCTAATTGACTGACTAACTGACTGACTGGCTGATTGACTGACTAACTGACTGACTGGCTGATTGACTGACTAACTGACTGACTGACTGGCTGATTGACTGACCGACTGACTGACTGACTGAATCACCAACCGACTGGTTGACTTACTGAATGATTGACTGACTAACTGACTGACTGGCTGATTGACTAACTGACTCACGACTGGCTGACGGAGCGACTGGCTGACTGAAACAGGCCAGCAAACTGACTTCAACTAGCAATGGAAACACAACTCTGATTGTCCTTCTAGTAAAAATGACAAATTGCTCAGTAACATTTATGTGACAAGATTGCCATAATTACGTACCTTGCTAGGAAGTCTCCAGTTCTTTTCGTTGAGAAGTAAGTAGCCAGTTACCATGCCAACAAGATATGGTGAAATACGACAGTAAGGCTTGACGTAAGTCAGAGACATGAAATCCACACCTTTCCGGCTGCAAAATCAATAGATAAATACGCATTGTCTATCACCAGACGATTTTCGCCGATGCGAATAACTAGATATATGAAAGTCATATATTTGAACTGCGGGTAAAGACTTCGATCTTCGCAGTAATGAACAGTACTTGAGCAATGGTGAAAATATAGAAGGTCGTTTTCATATTCACGTCTTTATCCGCAGTTCAAATGTATGACTTTCATATATTTACAGTCATTTATTCATCACTTCACGGGTTTATTTGGAACCAACATAATGACCAGCTCCTTGTTGGCTTGTTAGGTCAGTTGGTAGAACGCTGCACCGGTATCGCAGAGGTCATGGGTTCAAATCGCGTACAGACCTGAATTTTTTTCAGGCCTTATTTTCACTACTGCTCAAGTAGTGTTCATTACTGCGAAGATCGTTTTCATATTGAATTTCATAAGCTAATAATGTAGATTTCTAAAGTTGACGTTTCGAGCGTCAGCTCTTCGTCAGCTTTAGAAACTCTTTACGGTGACCAAT